>NC_057796.1:438430794-438434385 GCF_018294505.1 Triticum aestivum
GGGGGGGCGCCACCTCCTGGCTGCTGCCCTCTCTCTCCCTTAAAGCCCACTAAGGGCCAAATAACTTCAAGGGGGGGGGGGGTTCCGGTAACCCTCCGACACTCCGGTTTTATCCGAAACCTCCGGGAACATTTCCGCTGTTCAAACATAGCCGTCCAATATATCATTCTTTATGTCTCGACCATTTCGAGACTCCTCGTGATGTCCGTGATCACATCCGGGACTCCGAACTACCTTCGGTACATCAAAACACATAAACTCATAGTACCGATCGTCACCGAACGTTAAGCGTGCGGACCCTACGGGTTCGAGAACTATGTAGAGATGACCGAGACTCGTCTCCGGTCAATAACCAATAGCGGAACCTGGATGCTCATATTGGTTCCTATATATTCTACGAAGATCTTTATCAGTCAAACCGCATAACAACATACGTTGTTCCCTTTGTCATCGGTATGTTACTTGCCCGAGATTCAATCGTCGGTATCTCAATACCTAGTTCAATATCGTTACCAGCAAGTCTCTTTACTCGTTTTGTAATGCAACATCCTGTAACTAACTCATTAGTCACATTGCTTGCAAGGCTTATAGTGATGTGCATTACCGAGAGGGCCCAGAGATACCTCTCCAATACACGGAGTGACAAATCCTTATCTCGATCTATACCAACTCAACAAACACCATCGGAGACACCCCTAGAGCATGTTTATAGTCACCCAGTTACGTTGTGACATTTGATAGCACACTAAGTGTTCCTCCGGTATTCTGGAGTTGCATAATCTCATAGTCATAGGAACATGTATAAGTTATGCACAAAGCAATAGAGTAAACTAAGCGATCAAAGTGCTAAGCTAATGGATGGGTCTAGTCAATCACATCATTCTCTAATGATGTGATCCCGTTCATCAAATGACAACTCTTGTCCATGGCTAGGAAACTTAACCATCTTTGATTAACGAGGTAGTCAAGTAGAGGCATACTAGTGACACTCTGTTTGTCTATGTATTCACACATGTACTAAGTTTCCGGTTAATCCAATTCTAGCATGAATAATAAACATTTATCCTGATACAAGGAAATATAAATAACAACTTTATTATTGCCTCTGAGGCATATTTCCTTCAGTCTCCCACTTGCACTAGAGTCAATAATCTAGATTACACAGTAATGATTCTAACACCCATGAAGTTGTGACGCCCCCGATTTGACCGTACACTAATCATGCACGCAAATGTGTACGATCAAGATCAGGGACTCACGGGAAGATATCACAACACAACTCTACAACATAAATAAGTCATACAAGCATCATAATACAAGCCAGGGGCCTCGAGGGCTCGAATACAAGTGCTCGATCACAGACGAGTCAGCGGAAGCAACAATATCTGAGTACAGACATAAGTTAAACAAGTTTGCCTTAAGAAGGCTAGCACAAACTGGGATACAGATCGAACGAGGCGCAGGCCTCCTGCCTGGGATCCTCCTAACTACTCATGGTCGTCGTCAGCGGCCTGCACGTAGTAGTAGGCACCTCCAGTGTCGTAGGTGTCGTCGTCGACGGTGGCGTCTGGCTCCTGGACTCCAACATCTGGTTGCGACAACCAGATAGAAAGGAAAGGGGGAAAAGAGGGAGAGAAGCAACCGTGAGTACTCATCCAAAGTACTCGCAAGCAAGGAGCTACACTACATATGCATGGGTATATGTGTAAAGGGGCATATCAGTGGACTGAACTGCAGAATGCCAGAATAAAAGGGGGATAGCTAGTCCTATCGAAGACTACGCTTCTGGTCATCTCCATCTTGCAGCATGTAGAAGAGAGTAGATTGAAGTCCTCCAAGTAGCATCGCATAGCATAATCCTACCCGGCGATCCCCTCCTCGTCGCCCTGTTAGAGAGCGATCACCGGGTTGTATCTGGCACTTGGAAGGGTGTATTTTATTTAGTATCTAGTTCTAGTTGTCATAAGGTCAAGGTACAACTCCGGGTCGTCCTTTTACCGAGGGACACGGCTATTCGAATAGATAAACTTCCCTGCAGGGGTGCACCATATAACCCAACACGCTCGATCCCATTTGGCCAGACACACTTTTCTGGGTCATGCCCGGCCTCGTAAGATCAACACGTCGCAGCCCCACCTAGGCTCAACAGAGAGGTCAGCACGCCGGTCTAACCCTATGCGCGCAGGGGTCTGGGCCCATCGCCCTATGCACACCTGCATGTTGCGTACGCGGCCGGAAGCAGACCTAGCCCCCTTAATACAAGCGCGAGCTTACGGTCCAATGCGGCGCGCGCCACTCAGTTGCTGACGTCAAAAGAGCTTCGGCTGATACCACGACGTCGGGATACCCATAACTACTCCCACGTAGATGGTTAGTGCGTATAGACCAAATGGCCAGACTCAGATCAAATACCAAGATCTCGTTAAGCGTGTTAAGTATCCGCGAACGCCGACCAGGGCCAGGCCCACCTCTCACCTAGGCGGTCTCAACCTGCCCTGTCGCTCCGCCACAAAGATCCACTTGCGGGTACTCCTACGAGCCGACCCGACTTTAGTCACCACATGTGTCATGTATATAGTATATAAGTATATACCCGTGATCACCGCCCAGGTGATCACGGCCCGATAGTATAGCACAGCGGACGGACAAGAATGTAGGGCCACTGATGGAAAACTAGCATCCTATACTAAGCATGTAGGATTGCAGGTAAAGGTAACAACAGTAGTAGCAAGGATAGGCTATGCATCAGAATACGATATCGGAAAGCAGTAACATGCTACACTACTCTAATGCAAGCAGTATAGAGAAGAATAGGCGATATCTGGTGATCAAGGGGGGGGGGGCTTGCCTGGTTGCTCTGGCAAGTAGGAGGGGTCGTCAACTCCGTAGTCGAACTAGGCAGCAGCAGTGTCGGTCTCGTAGTCTACCGGAGAGAAGAGGGGGAAGAAACAGTAAATACAATGCAAACATAAACATGACGATGCGTGACATGACAACGAGCGGTACTAGGTGTGTCCTAACGCGACAGTAGGTGGTACCAGCGAAGGAGGGGAACACCCGGGAAAGTATTCCCGATGTTTTGCGTTTTCGGACAGATGGACCGGAGGGGGAAAGTTGCGAGTTCAATAGGTTAGGGAGGTGTGGTGGACGAACAGACTGCGTATCCGGATTCGTCTCGTCGTTCTGAGCAACTTTCATGTTGAAAATATTTTAATCCGAGTTACGGATTAAAAGATATGATTTTCTAAAGATTTTATTAATTTCTGGAATTTAATTAATTATTTAACTTAATTCGAAAATGGATTTATGACATCAGCATGATGTCATGCTGACATCAGCAGTCAACTGGGGTTGACTAAGTCAAACTGACATGTGGGTCCAGTGGGACCCACCTGTCATTCTCTGTTTAGCTAATTAGGGTTTAGCTAAATAATTATTGTTTAATTAAATTAACTAATTAATTAGATTAATTTAAACAGGATTAATTAACTTAATTAATTTAGTTAGTTAATTAATTAATTAAATTTATTTTTATTATTTGTTTTATTATTAATTTTATTTTTATTTATTTATTTATTAATTTTATTTATT
>NC_057796.1:438435957-438444418 GCF_018294505.1 Triticum aestivum
CCTCCTTTCTTCTTTTCTTTTCTTTTTGTTTTCTCTGTTGCATTTTTTTTTTTTTTATTTACTTTCTTTTCTGTTTTACATCATTTTAAAATAGTTAGGAATTTTCTAAAAATATGTTTTCTCCACAATAATTATCAATGCAGTATCTGGCACCCACCGAACATTTTTGTTTAAATTTTTGAAAACTTTTATTATTGACATTAATTTGAATTTAAATTTTGAAACGGTTTCGAATCATCGCGAGGTTAACAACAGTAACCGTGGTGACGTGGCATCATTAGCGTGGGATTACTGTAGCTTAATTATTCGGGCGTTACAAATCTCCTCCACTACAAGAAATCTCGTCCCGAGATTTAGGAGGTTGAAGGAAACAGTGCGGGGTATTCTTCGCGCAGACGATCCTCTCGTTCCCAAGTGGCCTCATCTTCAGAATGGTGCGACCACTGGACTTTGAGAAACTTGATCGCCTTCTGACGTGTGCGGCGTTCAGCTTGGTCGAGAATGCGGACCGGATGCTCCTTATAGGAGAGGTCTTGCTGCAATTCGAGCACTTCATGATCCACAGCTCGGATTGGGTCCTTGAAGCAACGGCGGAGCTGTGACACATGGAACACATCGTGAACCTGAGAAAGGTTCGGCGGTAGCTCTAGTTGGTATGCCACTTTTCCACGCCTTTCGAGAATAGTGAATGGGCCAATATATCGAGGAGCTAGCTTGCCCTTGATCCCGAAGCGGTGAGCACCCTTCATAGGTGTGACTCGAAGATAAGCCTTTTTGCCAGGTTGATAGACCATGTCTTTATGATGACGGTCATACTAACTCTTTTGACGTGACTGAGCAGTCTTGAGATTCTCACGGATAATGCGGACTTGTTCTTCGGCATCTTGGATAATATCCGGACCGAAGAGTGGACGTTCCCCAGTTTCTGACCAGTTCAGAGGGGTTCGGCACTTTCGTCCATATAACACTTCGAAGGGGGCCATCTTCAGACTAGCTTGATAGCTATTATTATAAGAGAACTCAGCATACGGGAGAGATTCCTCCCATTTCTTGCCGAAGGAAATAACACAAGCTCGAAGCATGTCTTCGAGAACTTGGTTGACGCGTTCAACTTGCCCTTGCGATTGAGGATGAAACGCAGTACTGAATGACAGATGAGTTCCCATAGCTTCTTGGAAACTTGCCCAGAATCTTGAAGTGAATAAGCTGCGACGGTCTGAACTGATAACCAATGGAATACCGTGGAGTGAAACAATCCTGGACATATAGAGCGTTGCCAGCTGACTAGCAGTGATCGTTTCTTTGACTGCCAGAAAATGTGCAACTTTGGAAAGCCGGTCAATGACGACAAGAATAGCATCATTACCTTTCTGTGATTTGGGAAATCCAGTGACGAAGTCCATCTCAACATGGTCCCATTTCCATTCAGGAATAGAGATAGGTTGCAGAGTTCCAGCCGGCCTTTGATGTTCTGCTTTGATACGACGGCAAACGTCACACTCAGCAACATAACGAGCAATGTCTTGTTTCATATTAGACCACCAGAATCTCTGACGGATGTCTTGGTACATCTTTGTACTACCAGGGTGGATACATAGAGGCGTATCATGAGCTTCTTTCATAACTTCCTGTGTCATATCTAGGTTTTTCTCTGCACATGGCACCACTAGGCGGCCCTTGAATCATAAGGTGCCATCTTCAGCAATAGTGAAGAATGAGGGCTTTCCTTCTGCGAGGTAGCGCTTAATCTTGTGGGCTTCAGCGTCATACTTCTATAGCCTTTTGATGCTATCCACGAGATCTGGTTTAGCAACTAGGGTATTGAGGGAACCCTGGGTAACAACGTGGAGGTTCACCTTGCCAAACTCCTTAGGAGGGGGAGCGAGTGCACCCGGAGGGACAATATGGAGGTTCAGCTTCCTGAATTCTTCAACAAGCGAGGGCTGAACTTTGTGAACCTGGAGGTGGTTGCAGTAAGACTTGCGGCTCAAGGCATCAGCCATTACATTAGCCTTGCCTGGCGTATAGGAAATACCCAAGTCAAAGTCTGCAACAAGCTCCATCCATCTCTGCTGACGGAGGTTCAGGTTTGGCTGAGTAAACAGATACTTCAGACTTTGGTGGTCAGTGAAGATCTCGCAACGATTACTGAGAAGGTAATGTCGCCACTGCTTCAGCGCATGAATGACAGCAGCAAGTTCGAGGTCGTGAACTGGGTAGTTCTCTTCGTGAGGGCGCAATTGCCGAGAGGCATAAGCAATCACTTTGCGGTCTTGCATTAGGACACAGCCTAATCCTTGACGGGAAGCGTCGCAGTAAATGACGAAGTCCTTCTTAGTATCAGGTGGAGCTAGAACTGGGGCAGAAGTCAACTTGTCTTTGAGTGCCTGGAAACTTTCCTGACATTTGTCTGTCCATTGGAACTTGACGCCCTTATGCAACAGGTTAGTCAGGGGCCTGGCGATCTTGGAGAAGTTCTCGACGAATCGACGGCAATAGCTGGCGAGACCGAGAAAACTTCTGACTTGCTTAACGTTCTTGGGAGGAGTCCAATCAAGAATAGCCTGAACTCGCTCGGGGTTGACGGCAATACCATCCTTAGAGATGACATGCCCAAGATAGGTTACTTCCGGTAGCCAGAATTCACATTTGGAGAACCTGGCATATAGTTGATGTTCTCGTAGCTTTTCCAGCACAAGTCGAAGATGTTCAGCATGTTCTTCTTCGTTCTTGGAAAATACCAGGATATCATCTAGATAAACCACGACGAACTTGTCGAGGTAATCCATGAATATATAGTTCATCAGACGAGAGAAGGTGGCTGGAGCATTGGTTAAACCGAAAGACATGACGGTGTACTCGTATGAACCATATCGAGTCACGAAGGCGGTCTTTGGGATATCCTCTTCGCGAACACGGATCTGGTGGTAACCCAACCTCAAGTCGAGCTTAGAGAACACTGACGAACCCGCCAGTTGATCATACAGATCATTGATCTGAGGAAGAGGGTATTTATTCTGAATGGTAGCTTGGTTTATAGGACGGTAGTCTTGAACCAATCGGTTAGTCCCATCCTTCTTCTTGACAAAGAGAGAAGGTGCTCCCCAAGGAGAACAACTTGGGCGAATGAATCCTTTGCGAAGAGATTTGTCGATTTCCTCCTTAAGCTCAAGGAGTTCATGCGGCGGCATTTTGTAGGGTCGCTTGGCTATAGGAGTGGTGCCTGGTTTCAAGTCGATGATGAATTCGACAGCTCTAGCAGGGGGAATCCCTGGAAGTTCTTCAGGGAAGACGTCGAGGAATTCACGCACGACGGGAATGTTTTCAATGCCCTCGAGTGGTGCAGTGTTCAATGCATTCAATGCATAGAGCCTGGCCTCGGCATTTTGCACCAGATGAGCTTGGTAAGCAACTATTTCATCTGAAGGGTGTAGCAGATGGACGGTTTTAGTGGCGCAAACTATAGAAGCAGTATGCGCTTTCAACCAATCCATACCCAAAATGAGGTCGATGTTAGACGACTTCAGGATAATGGGAGAGGCATAGAATTCCAGCCCTTCGATTTCCACGGGGACATCGATGCCAACCAAGGAGGTTTGACACTGTCCCACGGGGGTTTTGACCAATACAGAGGTGTTCATCTCCTCACATTTAACGTCGTGCTTGTATGCAAAATCTTTTTGACATGAATGAATGCGATGCACCTGTATCAAATAAAACGGATGCTGGTACTGAATTTACGAGGAGTGTACCCATCACAGTAGCAGGCTGGTCTTGAGCTTCGTTGAGATCAACGTGGTTGGCATGAGCACGACCATAAGACTTAGCATTGTTGTTGCGGGGCTGGTTGTTACCACGGCCCGTTGCTGGAAGGGCAAGTTGATTCTGATTCTGATTGCAGTCCCTGGCACGGTGACCTGGTTGTCCACACTTGTAGCACAGACCATTATTGGGAGTGGGAACAGGAGCTTGGGATGGTGGAGCTGGAAGTCTTGACTGCCTAGATGGTGGTGGAGGCAGACGAGGTGCAGCATAGGTCTGCCTTGGGGCAGATGCATTTGGACGGTACATGCTGTTCGGGATCCATATCTTACGCTTCTGTGAGGGCGAGCCCGAAGATGAGCCCGTGTCACGGTTGCGCCTGTGAGAGCTCTGGTATTCCTGCAGACCAGTTTCGACATTGATGGCCTTGTTCACCAAGGTGGCGAAATCAGCAAAGTCATGCACTAGAAGTGCGAGTTTGATGTCAGCTTGAAGGCCATCACAGAACTTCTCCTGTCTGCGTGCATCAGTTGCAATGTCCTCTTCAGCATAGCGAGACAAGTCCAGAAACTCCCGCTGATAAGCTTCAACAGTTTTGTTGCCTTGGGTGAGGTTGCGGAACTCACGCTTCTTCTGGTCCATGACTCCTTGAGGAATGAAGCGGGCACGGAAAGCAGCTTGGATGTCTGGCCAGGTGATGATTGTCCCAGCTGGCAGAGTACGCCTGTGGCTATCCCACCATTGAGCTGCGGGTCCCTTCAAGAAGAAGGAAGCAAAGGTGACATAGCTGGCAGGGGCTACATCAGCAGACTCCTTCTCATAGGTGATGTCACGCAGCCAGTCATCAGCATCTAGAGGCTGAGTTGGGCTGCGGTAGATGGTTGGGTTGAGGCGTATGAAATCTTGAAGAGTCACTTGGGCTGGCTGCTGGTTCATATTGGGGCGAGGAAATTGAGCCATCATACTTTCCATGAATTGGCGGTTCAGTTCAAACTGTTGGATCATACCAGCCATGTACTCAGGTGGTGGTGGGGCATCGCCACCACGACCACGACCACCTGGTCTAACCATCCTGCTAATATATAACAGGGGTAGTTCAGCATTGAGAAATATTTGCAAAGACAAGAATCATTCATGATGAAACATGCATAACGAGAGGAGCACAATAGCTACTACATAGTAGTCGGCATAACTTACAAAAGGGGTCATGCATAGAGTTCAGTACATAGACTAAAACATCATAGGCGGCACACAGGCTCGCGGCGAATGCATCTAATACTACAAGCAAGCCTACATCAGTCCCAAGAGGTACTGTGGAGGTAATCGTAGCCCGACAGCTGGTAGTGAGGCAACGGATAGCCCTCCACGTCAGCAGACTGGGGGCCGCGGACACTCAGGTGTAGAGCCCGACGCTCAGGTGGCAGAAGAGGACCAAGTGCGGGAGAGTAACCTCCCACCTCTGGCCAACCGACACCGTGGGGCATCACGGTCCTGGCTGGGTAGATCGCAGTACGCGGTAGCTGTCCAGATCGGACAAAGGGGTGCAGCAGCATCAGAGCACTGTAAAGGTGCTGACGGGTGGTGTACATCTCGTGGCGAAGAGCTCGGTTAGCTCGATCTAGCCCATCAGCATGCAGAACCAGGTTCTGATGGTAGAAGGGCTCTCGGGTGACAGTGGAGTAGGCAGCAGTATAGTATCCCTCCGCACCAACATCAGATGCGATAGCAATGTGCCTGAAAGGGGAGGTGTCCAACTCCCGATACTCTCCACGAAGACGTGTCAGAGCAGCATAGGCAGCATCGTGGACAGCCATATCGATGGTCACACCTACACCATGTGCGGTGTGCAGCACAGTAGTGGAGTCATACTCCCGGGAGTAGAGGTGGGCGATGGCACGGTACGGCTCCTGGTTAAAGTCCTGGTACTCCTCGTAGACGGTGTACTCAGGGTGCCAGCGATAACCCAGATAGGTCATCATCTCAGCTAGCACAGCAGGTGATCCCGAGGCACCAATGGCCGTCGTGTGGCGCACGACCTGCCTCGTGGGTTCCATCTGAAAGCAAAGACGTTTCAAAGGAGTCAATGACAGTGTGTGAATTGTTCAAAATACTATTCTAAGAAACAACTATGGCTTATCCAACTTTGGGGTGAATGCGGTCATGGGATCCTGGTGTTAGAGTTAGTAAATTCGTTCAACCCGAGTAGAAGAGAGTTCAGAGTCCCAGAGTAAAGGTCGAGGAGTAAAAGATCCTAGTACCACCCAATGGCGACGTGGGCCCGTAAGACACACAGTCATGTTAGTAAAAGTTTTGTAATGTCTAGACTCGACTTCGGCCAAGGAGTGTGGAAAGGGGGATTCCTACATGCAGTCGGCACTGATACCAACTTGTGACGCCCCCGATTTGACCGTACACTAATCATGCACGCAAATGTGTACGATCAAGATCAGGGACTCACGGGAAGATATCACATCACAACTCTACAACATAAATAAGTCATACAAGCATCATAATACAAGCCAGGGGCCTCGAGGGCTCGAATACAAGTGCTCGATCACAGACGAGTCAGCGGAAGCAACAATATCTGAGTACAGACATAAGTTAAACAAGTTTGCCTTAAGAAGGCTAGCACAAACTGGGATACAGATCGAACGAGGCGCAGGCCTCCTGCCTGGGATCCTCCTAACTACTCCTGGTCGTCGTCAGCGGCCTGCACGTAGTAGTAGGCACCTCCAGTGTCGTAGGTGTCGTCGTCGACGGTGGCGTCTGGCTCCTGGACTCCAACATCTGGTTGCGACAACCAGATAGAAAGGAAAGGGGGAAAAGACGGAGAGAAGCAACCGTGAGTACTCATCCAAAGTACTCGCAAGCAAGGAGCTACACTACATATGCATGGGTATATGTGTAAAGGGGCATATCAGTGGACTGAACTGCAGAATGCCAGAATAAAAGGGGGATAGCTAGTCCTGTCGAAGACTACGCTTCTGGTCATCTCCATCTTGCAGCATGTAGAAGAAAGTAGATTGAAGTCCTCCAAGTTGCATCGCATAGCATAATCCTACCCGGCGATCCCCTCCTCGTCGCCCTGTTAGAGAGCGATCACCGGGTTGTATCTGGCACTTGGAAGGGTGTATTTTATTCAGTATCTAGTTCTAGTTGTCATAAGGTCAAGGTACAACTCCGGGTCGTCCTTTTACCGAGGGACACGGCTATTCGAATAGATAAACTTCCCTGCAGGGGTGCACCATATAACCCAACACGCTCGATCCCATTTGGCCGGACACACTTTTCTGGGTCATGCCCGGCCTCGTAAGATCAACACGTCGCAGCCCCACCTAGGCTCAACAGAGAGGTCAGCACGCCGGTCTAACCCTATGCGCGCAGGGGTCTGGGCCCATCGCCCTATGCACACCTGCACGTTGCGTACGCGGCCGGAAGCAGACCTAGCCCCCTTAATACAAGCGCGAGCTTACGGTCCAATGCGGCGCGCGCCACTCAGTTGCTGACGTCAAAAGAGCTTCGGCTGATACCACGACGTCGGGATACCCATAACTACTCCCACGTAGATGGTTAGTGCGTATAGACCAAATGGCCAGACTCAGATCAAATACCAAGATCCCGTTAAGCGTGTTAAGTATCCGCGAACGCCGACCAGGGCCAGGCCCACCTCTCACCTAGGCGGTCTCAACCTGCCCTGTCGCTCCGCCACAAAGATCCACTTGCGGGTACTCCTACGAGCCGACCCGACTTTAGTCACCACATGTGTCATGTATATAGTATATAAGTATATACCCGTGATCACCGCCCAGGTGATCACGGCCCGATAGTATAGCACAGCGGACGGACAAGAATGTAGGGCCACTGATGGAAAACTAGCATCCTATACTAAGCATGTAGGATTGCAGGTAAAGGTAACAACAGTAGTAGCAAGGATAGGCTATGCATCAGAATAGGATATCGGAAAGCAGTAACATGCTACACTACTCTAATGCAAGCAGTATAGAGAAGAATATGCGATATCTGGTGATCAAGGGGGGGGGGCTTGCCTAGTTGCTCTGGCAAGTAGGAGGGGTCGTCAACTCCGTAGTCGAACTGGGCAGCAGCAGTGTCGGTCTGGTAGTCTACCGGGGAGAAGAGGGGGAAGAAACAGTAAATACAATGCAAACATAAACATGACGATGCGTGACATGACAACGAGCGGTACTAGGTGTGTCCTAACGCGACAGTAGGTGGTACCGGCGAAGGAGGGGAACACCCGGGAAAGTATTCCCGATGTTTTGCGTTTTCGGACAGATGGACCGGAGGGGGAAAGTTGCGAGTTCGATAGGTTAGGGAGGTGTCGTGGACGAACGGACTGCGTATCCGGATTCGTCTCATCGTTCTGAGCTACTTTCATGTTGAAAATATTTTAATCCGAGTTACGGATTAAAAGATATGATTTTCTAAAGATTTTATTAATTTCTGGAATTTAATTAATTATTTAACTTAATTCGAAAATGGATTTATGACATCAACATGATGTCATGCTGACATCAGCAGTCAACTGGGGTTGACTAAGTCAAACTGACATGTGGGTCCAGTGGGACCCACCTGTCATTCTCTGTTTAGCTAATTAGGGTTTAGCTAAATAATTACTGTTTAATTAAATTAACTAATTAATTAGATTAATTTAAACAGGATTAATTAACTTAATTAATTT
>NC_057796.1:438445741-438448882 GCF_018294505.1 Triticum aestivum
GGGTCCAGTGGGGGGAGGGGGTTTCCTCCTTTCTTCTTTTCTTTTCTTTTTCGTTTTCTCTGTTGCATTTTCTTTTCTTTTTATTTACTTTTTCTCTGTTTTACATCATTTTAAAATAGTTAGGAATTTTCTAAAAATATGTTTTCTCCACAATAATTATCAGTGCAGTATCTGGCACCCACCGAACATTTTTGTTTAAATTTTTGAAAACTTTTATTATTAACATTAATTTGAATTTAAATTTTGAAACGGTTTCGAATCATCGCGAGGTTAACAACAGTAACCATGGTGACGTGGCTTCATTAGCGTGGGATTACTGTGGCTTAATTATCCGGGCGTTACAGAAGTCTTGGTGCTGATCATGTTTTGCTCGTGAGAGAGGCTTAGTCAACGGGTCTACAACATTCAGATCCGTATGTATCTTGCAAACTCTATGTCTCCCTCCTTGACTTGATCGCGGATGGAATTGAAGCGTCTTTTGATGTGCTTGGTTCTCTTGTGAAATCTGGATCCCTTTGCCAAGGCAATTGCACCAGTATTTTCACAAAAGATTTTCATTGGACCCGATGCACTAGTTATGACACCTAGATCGGATATGAACTCTTTCATCCAGACTCCTTCATTTCCTGCTTCCGAAGAATCTATGTACTCCGCTTCGCATGTAGATCCCGCCATGACGCTCTGCTTGGAACTGCACCTACTGACAGCTCCACCATTCAATAAGAATAAGTATCCGGTTTGTGACTTAGTGGTTGTTTTGATACTAAGAATTAGATGCCAGATTTTGGGAAACGAGTTTTAGGAGGATTTTTAGGAAAACCAGTTTTAGTTAGTTTTTCTGTTAAGATAAGTATATATAGTTCCTTGTTGGATCAAGAAAAATTATAACGTGGTTATGTAGTTCTTCGTTCGGGAAGCAACGAGTTGTATTATGTACAGATTTCGTTGAGCATCATATTTGAGCTTCTCAACGTGCTCTTGTTGGTTACCCGGAAGGCAGGAAGTACTAGTCTACGTATGTATTCGTCCTGCTTGTATTCACCGTGCCAATGACAAGCACCGATGCGGTGCCGCGCAAGCGCTGCGCCGATGGTTTCAGCTGTCCAAGCGCCGTGCCAATGTTCTCGACCGGGAGAACCAGCTTGAACAGAAGAGGGGAGTAAAATGGCTCTCCAGCACGTGGTGTCACAGCAGTGGCCATGGACGCTGACGAGGTTCCGCTTCTCGCATCGGGACTCGGGAGCAACATTGCTGCCGTCGATGGTGTCATAGTTGTCTCCATGTGTGATAAGGAGGCCGCGGTGCCCCTGTCGAAAACAACACGCGCCCCCTTCGGTGGTGTCGCAGCCGTCGCCATGGACGCGCTGAGGAGGTCGCGCTGCTCCCATCAAGCACAACACACCACGGTCGATGGTGTAGCAGTTGTCGCCATGGCTGCTGAGGAGGTTGTGCTGCTCGCGCCGAGAACACGTCGTTGTCAATGGTGTCATAGTCGTTGCCATGGCCGCTAAGCAGGTCGTGCTGCTCGCACTGGAACAACACGTCGTCAGCAATAGTTCGCAGCCGTAGCCATGGGCGCCGGGACCAACACGGTGCCGGCGGGGCTTGCCGTGAGGTACCGCCAGTGGAACTTAGTCGATCACCACAACGAGGACGCCCAGTCCGTTGCCATCTACTTGTACGTACGAAACGGGTATATAGAAAAACCACTATTAGTCGTTTTTCTAAAAACTCACTTTTTGGGTTTTTAGAAAACTCAGTTTGACTTATCCCCGTTTTAGTTGGATAATCCAAACAAGTTTTTAGGTTGTTATAACAGTAATTGCGTTTAAACAAAATTGGTTCTCTATAAACTGGCTATCCAAACAACCCCTTAGAGTCATCCGGATCAGTGTCAAAGCTTGCATCGACGTAACCGTTTACGACGAGCTCTTTGTCACCTCCATAAACGAGAAACATATCCTTAGTCCTTTTCAGGTATTTCAGGATGTTCTTGACCGCTGTCCAGTGATCCACTCACTACAGCAGGATGCTGCTAACGCGACACTTCGATCAGAGACCCTTCGAGAAACTGTGTGCGATGCAATAATCGCAAACAGTGGTGTATGAAAACCGTCAACAAAGGTGCAAAACGTTTGCGATGGAGTATGCATCAAACGCGGTTCAGATTTTAGTTGCGTGTGCGATGCAGGGCATACTTCTGATTCTTCTCCCACTTGTTATTTTTATTTGTGTTTGTGGTTAGCCAAGTAGCGGATTTTGATACCATTGGCAGTTGATTTTGTGTCCACGTGTGTTTGAACACTAACAACACATGCAGAATATGTTATGAAATGTGGCATGTTTCTTTGGTCATTAGTTTGAATCAGTAAATTTCAGTGCGGAAAATGAACATTTTTTTACTTATATATACTCACTGATTGCTTTGTGTGCTTCTTAACATTACCGTACTTGCCAAGTGACGTCTAACTATTAGCGTGCCTGTGTTGGGGAATGCAGTAATTTCAAAAAAAATCCTACGCACACGCAACATCTATCTAGGTGATGCGTAGCAACGAGAGGGGATAGAGTGTTGTCTACGTACCCTCGTAGACCGTAAGCGGAAGCGTTATGACAATGTGGTTGATGTAGTCGTACATCTTCACGATTCGACTGATCCTAGCACCGAATGTACGGCAGCTCCGCGATCGGCACACGTTCAGCTCGGTGACGTCCCACGAACTCTAGATCTAGCTGAGTGTCAAGGGAGAACCTCGTCAGCACAATGGCGTGATGACGGTGATGATGAAGTTACTGACGCAGGGCTTCGCCTAAGCACTACAACGATATGACCGAGGGGGAAATCATTGAAGGGGGGCACCGCACACGGCTAAACAATCAACTTGTGTGTCTATGGGGTGCCCCCTCCGCCGTATATAAAGGAGGGGAGGAGGAGGCCGGCCGGCCCTAGAGGGCACGCCAAGGGGGGAGGAATCCTCCTCCTAGTAGGAGTAGGATTCCTCCTTTCCTAGTTCTACTAGGAGAGGGAAGGAAGGAGAGGGGGAGGGAGAGAGGGGCCGCGCCCCCCTCCCCTAGTCCAATTCGGACTCCCTTGGGGGGGGCGCCACCTCCTGGCTGCTGCCCTCTCTCTGCCTTAAAGCC
>NC_057796.1:438449096-438491064 GCF_018294505.1 Triticum aestivum
GGGGGGGGGGTTCCGATAATCCTCCGACACTCCGGTTTTATCCGAAACCTCCCGGAACATTTCCGGTGTCCGAACATAGCCGTCCAATATATCAGTCTTTATGTCTCGACCATTTCGAGACTCCTCGTGATGTCCGTGATCACATCCGGGACTCTGAAGTACCTTCAGTACATCAAAACACATAAACTCATAATACCGATCGTCACCGAACGTTAATCATGCAGACCCTACGGGTTCGAGAACTTTGTAGACATGACCGAGACTCGTCTCCGGTCAATAACCAATAGCGGAACCTGGATGCTCATATTGGTTCCTACATATTCTACGAAGATCTTTATCGGTCAAACCGCATAACAACATACGTTGTTCCCTTTGTCATCAGTATGTTACTTCCCGAGATTCGATCGTCGGTATCTCAGTACCTAGTTCAATATCGTTACCGGCAAGTCTCTTTACTCGTTCCGTAATGCAACATCCCGTAACTAAGTCATTAGTCACATTGCTTGCAAGGCTTATAGTGATGTGCATTACCGAGAGGGCCCAGAGATACCTCTTCGATACACGGAGTGACAAATCCTAATCTCAATCTATGCCTACTCAAGAAACACCATCGGAGACACCTCTAGAGCATCTTTATGGTCACCCAGTTACGTTGTGACGTTTGATAGCACACTTAGTGTTCCTCCGGTATTCGGGAGTTGCGTAATCTCATAGTCATAGTAACATGTATAAGTTATGGAGAAAGCAATAGCAGTAAACTAAACGATCAAAGTGCTAAGCTAACGGATGGGTCAAGTCAATCACATCATTCTCTAATGATGTGATCCCGTTCATCAAATCACAACTCTTGTCCATGGCTAGGAAACTTAACCATCTTTGATTAACAAGCTAGTCAAGTAGAGGCATACTAGTGACACTCTGTTTGTCTATGTATTCACACATGTACTAAGTTTCCGGTTAATACAATTCTAGCATGAATAATAAACATTTATCATGATATAAGGAAATATAAATAACAACTTTATTATTGCCTCTAAGGCATATTTCCTTCAGTCTCTCAATTGCACTAGAGACAATAATCTAGATTACATAGTAATGATTCTAACACCCATGGAGTCTTGGTGCTGATCATGTTTTGCTCGTGAGAGAGGCTTAGTCAACGGGTCTGCAACATTCAGATCCGTATGTATCTTGCAAATCTCTATGTCTCCCTCCTTGACTTGATCGCGGATGGAATTGAAGCGTCTTTTGATGTGCTTGGTTGTCTTGTGAAATCTGGATTCCTTTGCCAAGGCAATTGCACGAGTATTGTCACAAAAGATTTTCATTGGACCCGATGCACTAGGTATGACACCTAGATCGGATATGAACTCCTTCATTCAGACTCCTTCATTTGCTGCTTCCGAAGCATCTATGTACTCCGCTTCACATGTAGATCCCGCCACGATGCTCTGCTTGGAACTGCACCAACTGACAGCTCCACCATTCAATAAAAATACGTATCCGGTTTGTGACTTAGAGTCATCCGGATCAGTGTCAAAGCTTGCATCGACGTAACCGTTTACGACAAGCTCTTTGTCACCTCCATAAACGAGAAACATATCCTTAGTCCTTTTCAGGTATTTCAGGATGTTCTTGACCGCTGTCCAGTGATCCACTCACTACTGCAGGATGCTGCTAACACGACACTACGATCAGAGACCCTTCAAGAAACTGTGTGCAAAGCAATAATCGCAAACGGTGGTGTATGAAAACCGTCAAAAAAGGTGCAAAACGTTTGCGATGGAGTATGCATCGAACACAGTTCAGATTTTAGTTGCGTGTGCGATGCAGGGCATACTTCTGATTCTTCTCCCACTTGTTATTTTTATTTGTGTTTGTGGTTAGCCAAGTAGCGGATTTTGATACCATTGGCAGTTGATTTTGTGTCCATGTGTGTTTGAACACTAACAACACATGCATAATATGTTATGAAATGTGGCATGTTTCTTTGGTCATTAGTTTGAACCACTAAATTTTGGTGCGGAAAATGAACATTTTTTTACTTATATATACTCATTGATTGCTTTGTGTTCTTCTTAACATTACCGTACTTGCCAAGTGACGTCTAACTGTTAGCGTGTTTGTGTTGGGGAATGCAGTAATTTCAAAAAAATTCCTACGCACATGCAAGATCTATGTAGGTGATGCATAGCAACGAGAGGGGATAGAGTGTTGTCTATGTACCCTCGTAGACCGTAAGCGGAAGCGTTATGACAACGCGGTTGATGTAGTCGTACGTCTTCACAATTCGACCGATCCTAGCACTGAATGTACGACACCTCCGCGATCTGCACACGTTCAACTCGGTGACGTCCCACGAACTATAGATCCAGCTGAGTGTCGAGGGAGAGCTTTGTCAGCACGACGGCGTGATGACGGTGATGATGAAGTTACCGACGCGGGGCTTCGCCTAAGCACTACAATGATATGACCGAGGTGGAAATCTGTGAAGGGGGCCACCGCACACGGCTAAACAATCAACTTGTGTGTCTATGGGGTGCCCCCCTCCCCCGTATATAAAGGAGGGGAGGAGGAGGCCGGCTGGCCCTAGAGGGCACGCCAAGGGGGGAGGAATCCTCCTCCTAGTCGGAGTAGGATTCCTCCTTTCCTAGTCCTACTAGGAGGGGGGAGGAAGGAGAGGGGGAGGGAGAGGGAAAGAGGTGCCGCGCCCCCCTCGCCTAGTCCAATTCGGAGTCCCTTGGGGGGGAGGGGTGCCACCTCCTGGCTGCTGCCCTCTCTCTCCCTTAAATCCCACTAAGGGCCCAATAACTTCCAGGGGGGGGTTCCAGTAACCCTCCGGCACTCCGGTTTTATCCGAAACCTCCCGGAACATTTCCAGTATCCGAACATAGCCGTCCAATATATCAATCTTTATGTCTTGACCATTTCGAGACTTCTCGTGATGTCCGTGATCACATCTGGGACTCCGAACTACCTTCGGTACATCAAAACACATAAACTCATAATATCGATCGTCACCGAACGTTAAGCGTGCGGACCGTGCGGGTTCGAGAACTATGTAGACATGACCGAGACTCGTCTACGGTCAATAACCAATAGCGAAACCTGGATGCTCATATTGTGATGTAGGGTGGAACCCTAGATGGCCGATATTTCATGAAAGGAGCGGATCCCACGAAGAACACGAAGAACACGAGGGGAAACACGAGAGAATCACTAAACCAACAAGAAATAGTCACACATATGCTAGATCCAAGTACACATAGAGATCACACGGTCCATGATCAACAACGGACGATACAAAGGGTAACCGGTTCTTCTCCGTGAGGAGGTCTTGATGGTCTTCTCCGCGAGGAGGTCTTGAATCCAAAGGGATCTTCTTCGAAGAGGGGCCGTGGTCTCTCTCGTGGAGTAGATCCGTAATGGATGAGCAAAGCTCTATCTCTAATGAGCTACCACTCTTGCTAACCCTAAAACGTAGGTAGGAGGAGAGTATATATAGTCTGGGGGGGGGGTGAAAGGGTACATGGGCTTCGGCCCTTTACTGTGCGCAGACAGACGGGGCCGGACGTCCGGGCGTTGGGCCGGATGTCCGGGCGTTCGTGGGAGGCCGGATGTCCGGGCTGGAGGGGCCGGATGTCCGGGCCGTCGGGAGGAGCCGGATGTCCAGGCTGGCATGGCTTCTCTTCTGTCCTCTGGATGCAGCTTGTCCGGATATCCGGGCGTTGGGGCCGAATTTCCATGCCGTGCCGGATGTCCGGGGCCTGTAGGTGTTCGGCGGCTGGAATGCTGTTGTAGCCGATGTCTTCAGCGGCTGGACGTCCAGGCTCGGGGACGGATGTCCGGGTCTTGGAGCTGCCTTCTTCTCCTTTCGGCGTTCCTCTTCATCCGTGGACTTGGCGGCTTGTCTGTCTTCACATGCATCTTCGGGAGGGTCCTCTTGGTACCCAATCATGCACAACATCTCGGACTTAGGTAGTAGCCATGTCTCGAGAGGATCATATGTAATATCACTAAGGAGAGAAGTCACCTCGGTCTTGAGAGCTCTAGCTCTAGCTCGAGTCATAGGTCCTCTTGGCACTTCGTGAGACGATGGTAGGTCCATGGGGATGACCGTAGGATGCTCCGCATTATTCCCCTCCCTTGGGGAAGATCCGACCTCGGATCGAAATCCTCATCACCATGGTAGGGAGAGAGATCTTTGACGTTGAAGATGTCGCTCACGGAGTACTTGTCGCGTGGAATGTCGATCTTGTATGCGTTGTTGTTGTAGCGTGCAAGCACCTTGAAGGGTCCATCCGCTCGTGGACGAAGTTTGGACTTGCGTTCGTGGGGGAAGCAGTTCTTGCGAAGGTGAAGCCACACAAGATCTCCAATGTTGAATACCATGGGGTGCTTGTTGATGTTGAGCTTGGTCGCAAGTCGTTGAACTTGGCGCTCGATGCTGTGCCTTGTATCTTCATGCACCTTCTTGAGATGGGTCACACATGCACTTGCGTCCATATTGATGCGCTCTTGAAGTGGTAGAGGAAGAATGTCCAATGGGGACAATGGGTTGAATCCGTAGACGACCTCGAAGGGGGACTTGCCGGTAGTTGAGTGTCGTGCGCGGTTGTAGGCGAACTCGGCGATAGGTAGACACTCCTCCCAGTCCTTGATGTTCTTGATGAGCACTCGAAGTAGAGCGGAGAGTGTGCGGTTGGTCACCTCCGTTTGGCCATCGGTTTGTGGGTGGTACGCCGTGGAGAAGAGTAGCTTGATTCCGAGCTTGGCGCATAGGGTCTTCCAAAAGTAGCTTAGGAACTTGACGTCGTGGTCCGAGACAATCGTCTTTGGCACTCCAGTAGATGCAATATTTCTCTACAAAAGATATTAGCAACATGTGAAGCATCGTCTATCTTGTTGCAAGGAATGAAATGTGCCATCTTAGAGAATTGGTCCACAACAACAAATACCGAATCCTTTCCATTTCGAGTTCTAGGCAATCCAAGTACAAAATCCATGCTAATATCTTCCCATGGTTGGTATGGAATTGGTAGAGGCATGTAAAGGCCATGTGATTGAGCTTTAGACTTAGCTTTGCGACATGTAGAGCATCGGTTGGAGAAGCGGTTGACGTCGCGAAACATCTTGGGCCAAAAATAGTTCTTGGAGAGCGTAGCGAAAGTCTTGTCACGTCCAAAATGTCCCATTAGTACTCCTCCATGAGATTCCTGCAAAAGCAACAAACGAAGAGAAGACTCGGGGATGCAAAGTTTGTTAGCTCTCATAAGATATCCATCTTTGATGTAACAGCGTTCCCAAGATGTATGCGTCAAACATTTGGCATAAGGAGTAGCAAAAGTGGGATCATGCACATACAAGTCTTTTATGTGCTCAAAGCCTATGACATCCACTTCAAGTTGAGTAACAAGCATGCATATGCGGGAAAGAGCGTCTGCCACAACATTTTCCTTACCTTTGATGTACTTGATGACATAAGGAATAGACTCAATGAATTCACTCCACTTAGCATGAAGCTTGTTCAACTTAGTTTGACCCTTAAGGTATTTAAGCGTTTCAAATTGGTATGAATGATAAATTCATGAGGGCGAAGATAGTGTTCCCACTCATGCAAAACTCGCACTAAAGCATATAACTCTTTGTCATAGATGGGGTAATTGAGTTGCGCTCCGAAAAGTTTCTCACTAAAGTAAGCTATGGGGCACTTCTCTTGCATTAACACACCTCCTATGCCATTACCACTAGCATCACAATGAATTTCAAAGGGTTTGTCAAAGTTTGGTAATGCAAGCATGGGAGCATGAGTAAGAAAATTCTTAAGCTCATTGAAAGCGGTATCTTGGGATGGTCCCCAAACAAAAGGCGCATTTTTCTTGCTCAAAGCATGCAAAGGTGAAGCAATGGTGCTAAAGTCCTTCACGAATCTATGGTAGGAATCGGCTAGACCAAGGAAACTACGCACTTGATGCAAGTTGGTTGGTTGTGGCCAAGTTTTGATAGCATTGATCTTAGAGTCATCAACATGAACACCCTTAGAGGAAACAACAAAACCCAAGAAAACGAGCTTATCCACGCCAAAAAGGCACTTTTCCATGTTAGCATAGAGGCGCTCTTTTCGAAGAGTTTGCAAAACAGTTCGAACATGGGTGGCATGATCTTTAAGAGATTTGCTATAAACAAGGATATCATCGAAGTAGAAAACAACAAACTCACCAATGTAAGGGCGAAAGACATAATTTATAAGACGCATAAAAGTACCCGGTGCTTCCGATAGACCCATAGGCATGACTAACCACTCATACAAGCCAAAATTTGTTTTGAAAGCGGTTTTCCATTCATCACCCTCTTGTATGCGGATTTGATAGTAACCACTTTTAAGATCAACTTTGGAAAATATAGTGGCATCACTAAGTTCATCAAGCATATCATCAAGGCATGGAATGGGATACCTATAGCGAATGGTGATAGCATTGATAGGTCTACAATCGGAACACATGCGAAAGCTACCGTCTCGTTTTGGCACAAGAATGACCGGAACGACAAAAGGACTAACACTTTCGCGCACATGTCCATGGTCTATGAGATGCTTTACTTGCCTTTGTATTTCTTTGGTTTCTTCGGGGTTGACGCGGTAGGGAACTTTGTTCGGAAGAGGTGCTCCGGGGATGAGGTCGATGCGGTGCTCGATGCCTCATAGTGGAGGTAGTCCCGGAGGTAGCTCGTCGGGGAAAACATCTTGGAATTCCTGCAAAAGAGAAGACAACACTAAAGGTAGAGCGTGAGAGGTGTTAGCGTTTGGTGTGTCGTCCTTGCACAAGAGGACATAGTGTAGGACACTAGATGGGTTCTCACACACTCCTCTTATCTCACTTTTGGTGACAAATAGAACTAAGTTCTTCTTGTCGCTCATCGTGGAGGCACTTGATTTGGGCTTGTGGCGCTCACTCTCTTTTTGGTGGTTCGCTCTCTCACTATTCTCTCCACGATGGGTGGCTTGCTTTTCGGTGATCACTTGGCTTGGAGACATAGGGCGAAGTACGTACTCCTTTTCTTTCATCTTGAAGATATAGTGGTTTGTTCGGCCGTTGTGGAGGACACCTCTATCAAATTGCCATGGGCGTCCAAGGAGAAGGTGGCAAACGGTCATTGGAACGACATCATACTCCAAGGTACCTTTGTAGGTGCCAATTTTGAAGGAGACTTGTACTCGATGCTCGACTTGGATAGTGCCGGAGTCGCTAAGCCATTGAACTTTGTAAGGATGTGGATGCTTCGTCTTGGGCAATTGGAGCTTGGAGCAAAGTTCTTCACTTGCTAAGTTACGACAACTCCCTCCATCGACGATGACCTTGACGGACCTTCCATTGATGCTGGCCTTGGTGTGGAATATGTGGCATCTTTGGTCTTCTTCTTGTTGATGTTGAAGGGTCAAGACCTTGAAGACAACGAGAGCGGGACTTGAATCTTCATCACAAAAGACTTGTTCTATGTCTTCTTCATTCACTTGCCGGTGTATGGCCACTTGCTCAAGGGCTTCCATTTCTCCTTCACTCATTGAGTCATAAGTGCCGTCGTCGTTGAGGATCATGGTCTGCTTGTTGGTGCACTCATAGGACTTGTGGCCTCGGCCTCCGCATGTGAAGCATTTGAAGGAGCTCGTTTTGACGGTCTCATCGGTTGGGGTAGATGATGATGAAGCTCTCGGCTTGAAGTTGCTCGTTGTTGGAGGATGACTTGGGGTTGACGAAGCTTTCTTGTAACTCGACTTGTCGACATTGCTTGTAGAAGGCTTGGCAGACGGTGTTGGAGTCGTTGAAGCTTGGGTGTTGGAGAAGCCGTATGACTTGGATGAGAACTTGGCATACTTGTAATCGTCTTGCACTTGTCATTCCGCTTTGGTAGCTTGATGCACTAGCTCGATGAGGTTCGAGTATGGTTGGAAGTCGGTGATCTTCTTGATAGGATGGTTGAGTCCATTCAAGAAACATGCCATAGTTTGCTCATCATCTTCCGTGACGTTGGCTCTTATCATGGCAATCTCCATTTCCTTGTAGTACTCTTCAACGCTCTTGGTTCCTTGCTTGAGTAGTTGGAGTTTCTTGAAGAGGTCGCGATTATAGTAGGTAGGCATGAAGCGTGCTCTCATGACATCCTTCATTTGCGCCCAAGTAGTGATGGGTGGTTCACATCTTGCCTCACGGCGCTCGATGACTTGTTCCCACCAAATGAGGACATAGTCTTGGAACTCAAGGGATGCCATCGCGATCTTCTTTTCTTCGTTATAGTTGTGCAAACGGAAGATTTTGTCAACTTTCAATGCCCATGATAGGTACTCTTCGGGATCATTGCTTCCGGAAAACTTGGGCATGGTGAACTTTAGCTTTCCGTAGCATTGCTCTTCATTGTGTTCGGGACGGGGATGATGACGTCCTTGACGAGGAGGATCGTCTCTCACGATTTGCTCTTGCCGTGGAGGATTTCCATTGTCATCTTGTTCTTGTTGAACTTGATGTTCTTGGCGAGCTTGTGGAGGAATTTGTCGAGCTTGACGTTGCACGCGAGCTTGATATCTTTGTTCGTGAACTTCTTCGCGAAGTGCTTCTTCATGTTCACGAGCTTGTCGGCCTCGGTTGGCTACGGCTCGAGTTGAATCTCAGAGGGCTTGTTGTGCCTCAAGTGCTTGAGCATCTTGCAATTGTTGCTCTTGACGTGTGCCTCAACATCTTGTGCTTCTTGGTGTAGACGTGCTCGCTCTTCCTCTTCGCGGTGGCGTTGTCGTTGTCGTTCTCGTGCTTGCGCAAAGGTAGCTTGGTTTTGATGGTGTCGGTGCTCTTGAGAGTCGGTGTCGCATAGAGGATTGAGGTTTGCTTGACGATCGTTGCCCGTGGCATGATGAAGAGTGTTCGATGTCGGTGTACTTGAGCCGGAGAGGGTGAAGTCGGAGTGGCGACTTGAACGGCTCCTTCTTGAAGAGGACGAAGTGGACGAAGGGTGGTTGAGCAACAAAGCACGAATCTCGTCCATTCTTGCGTCGTTCTCTTGCTTGTGGTCGTCGAGCTTGTGGTCGAAGTAATCTCTTGTACGTTGCTCAAAGAGTCGCAAGTTGGTGGCGAGGTTGTCGATGCGTTCGCTCATTGCTTGTTGCTCTTGATGCAAAGCACGTTGTGCACCAAAGAGGTGGCTCTTTGTGATGTAGGATTTCATGTCGTCGTGGTGCTCAATGAAGAGTGGGTTGGTAGAAGTACTTGGCCTATCCATCATTCCAAGAGAAATATGTGAGTGGTAGAAAGAGAAGAACGTATACCAAATGTACCTTGACCAAAGTTGAAGGTGGATCGATGATCACTCCAATGTCGAACAAGGAAATAGCACAATCGGTACCAATTCTTGTCGGTTTCTCACACCTACACAAGTAAAAGCTTATGGTGGAGCTTGGTTAGGATGGTGGCACAAAATTTGATGCAATTGTTAGTGAGCTTCAATAATGTCGGAAAAGATTCGCAAGTTTGCAATGCAACAAGTAGACCAAGCAAAATAAGGTACACGGAAACACACACGCAAAGAGATAAGTGGGGTCGTGCAACCAAGGATGAGCCAAAATGTGGAATCCACGAAAATGCTCTTGTTGCACAGCACTAGAGAGACACTAGCACGATTGCACAATAGGCGGATACGAAGACTTGTGCACGACCTACTAAGAAAAATTGCAACGACTTCTATCCCAAGTATGCTCTATGTATGTTGTTTCAATGATGTGATCCAAGATGATCTAGTATGACAATCTTAATGTTGTATGATGCTATGATTCTTGCTTAAAAGTTCTTTCCTTATCTTTCCCTTTTGCTTAAAAGCTTGTTTGGCTCTTTGTTGTTTGAGCTCTTTTCTCATGCAATGGTTCATGAACCAAGATAGCAATTGTGTATGCGATGACAACCTTGTGACACAAGAGATGATACCAAGATATGCACCAATGATATGTATGTATGCTATGGGAAGTATGATCACTAATGTGCACAAGTCACGTTGCCGGCAATACTCAAAGACTAGTCTCGATGGGTAAGCGACGCAAAAGAGTAAGGCTATGATGGCTACCAATGTAATGGCAAGAATGATGTAGCACTATACCAAGATGAGTTTACCACTTGATGTTGGTTGTTTGTAAGCAAGAAACGGTTAACGGTGTAAAAAAATGGTGACACGAATACCAAGATGATGTTGTCGAGATGGTCGTTGTTGATGATGCGTCCGAGGCGAAGATGAGCGGCGGTGATGTTGATGTCGAACCGTACCTAAATAGCCGAAACACAATAGGACACGGAACCGCAACTCAAATTCTCAAGACATAACGAGACAAAATTGTCAGAGTTGGTAGTGGTAAGCGATGGTGGTGTATGTGGTATATGTCGGTGCTATGCGGAAGTGGTGGTGGTATGCGGAAGTGTATGTGGGCACCGGAAGAAATTTTGGCGAAATATGGACGGAAAACGGGGCGGTGGATGGAGATGTTGCTGCCAGGGGCCGGATGTCCGGGCTTGATGGCCGGATGTCCGGGCGGTCGGGCCGGATGTCCGGGCTCTGGATCCGTGGACGAACGTGATGAACACTGCATGGAGAGGTCAAATCCGGGCAAATTCGGAGGAATTTGTGGATAGAAATTGGGGAAAAGTGGATGGAAAGCTAGATCTGCGTGCAACACACGAAATCCGCGGATCAAATCCAACAAAACTTCATCACACCAACAAATCACAAAAATAATTTTGGGGCAATTTTTGTGGGGAATTTTCGAATTAGGGATAAAATCAACAAAAACAAGGCTAGAAACACAATGGGGAGGCTCCGAAATCGTGATCAACGTGGCTCTAGATACCAAGATGATGTAGGGTGGAACCCTAGATGGCCGATCTTTCACAAAAGGAGCGGATCCCGCGAAGAACACGAAGAACACGAGGGGAAACATGAGAGAATCACTAAACCAATAAGAAATAGTCACACATATGCTAGATCCAAGTACACATAGAGATCACACGGTCCACGATCAACAACGGACGATACAAAGGGTAACCGGTTCTTCTCCGTGAGGAGGTCTTGATGGTCTTCTTCGCGAGGAGGTCTTGAATCCAAAGGGATCTTCTCTGAAGAGGGGCCGCGGTCTCTCTCGTGGAGTAGATCCGTAATGGATGAGCAAAGCTCTATCTCTAATGAGCTACCACTTTGCTAACCCTAAAATGTAGGTAGGAGGAGAGTATATATAGTCTAGGGGGGGTGAAAGGGTACATGGGCTTCGGCCCTTTACTATGCGCAGACAGACGGGGTCGGACGTCCGGGCATCGGGCCGGATGTCCGGATGTTCGTGGGTGGCCGGATGTCCGGGCTGGAGGGGCTGGATGTCCGGGCCGTGGGGAGGAGCCAGATGTCCGGGCTGGCGTGGCTTCTCTTCTGTCCTCTGGATGCAGCTTGTCCGAATATCCGGGCGTTGGGGCCGGATGTCCGGGCCGGGGCCGGATGTCCGGGGGCTGTAGGTGTTCGGCGGCTGGAATGCTGTTGTAGCCGATGTCTTCAGCGGCCGGACGTCCGGGATCGGGGCCGGATGTCCGGGTCCTGGAGCTGCCTTGTTCCCCTTTCGGCGTTCCTCTTCATCCGTGGACTTTGTGGCTTGTCCGTCTTCACGTGCATCTTCGGGAGGGTCCTCTTGGTACCTAATCATGCACAACATCTCAGACTTAGGTAGTAGCCATGTCTCGAGAGGATCATATGTAATATCACTAAGGAGAGAAGTCACCTCGGTCTCGAGAGCTCTAGCTCTAGCTCGATGATACGTCCATTTTGCATCATGCTTTTATATCGATATTTATTGCATTATGGGCTGTTATTACCTGTTATGTCACAATACTTATGCCTATTCTCTCTTATTTTACAAGGTTTACATGAAGAGGGAGAATGTCGGCAGCTGGAATTCTGGGCTGGAAAAGGAGCAAATATTAGAGACCTATTCTGCATAGCTCCAAAAGTCCTGAAACTTCACGGAAGTCATTTTTGGAATTAATAAAAAATACGACAAAAGAAAGTACCAGAGGGGGCCCACACCCTGGCCACGAGGGTGGGGGCGCGCCCTACCCCCTGGCCGCGCCCCCTGCCTCGTGGGCCCCCTGGCAGGCCTCCGGTGCCCATCTTCTGCTATATGAAGTCATTTACCCTGGAAAAAAAATCATAAGCAAGCTTTCTGGAAGAAACTCCGCCGCCACGAGGCGGAACCTTGGCAGAACCAATCTAGGGCTCCGGCAGAGCTGTTCTGCCGGGGAAACTTCCCTCCGGGAGGGGGAAATCATCGCCATCGTCATCACCAACGGTCCTCTCATCGGGAGGGGGTCAATATCCATCAACATCTTCACCAGCACCATCTCCTCTCAAACCCTAGTTCATCTCTTGTATCCAATCTTTGTCCCAAAGCCTCAGATTGGTACCTGTGGGTTGCTAGTAGTGTTGATTACTCCTTATAGTTGATGCGAGTTGGTTTATTTGGTGGAAGATCATATGTTCAGATCCATTATGCATATTAATACCCCTATGATTATGAACATGAATATGATTTGTGAGTAGTTACGTTTGTTCCTGAGGACATGGGAGAAGTCTTGCTATTAGTAGTCATGTGAATTTGGTATTCGTTAGATATTTTGATGAGATGTATGTTGTCTTTCCTCTAGTGGTCTTATGTGAACGTCGACTACATGACACTTCACCATTGTTTGGGCCTAGAGGAAGGCACTGGGAAGTAATAAGTAGATGATGGGTTGCTAGAGTGACAGAAGCTTAAACCCTAGTTTATGAGTTGCTTCGTAAGGGGCTGATTTGGATCCATATGTTTCATGCTATGGTTAGGTTTACCTTAATACTTCTTTTGTAGTTGCGGATGCTTGCAATAGGGGTTAATCATAAGTGGGATGTTTGTCCAAGAAAGGACAGCACCTAAGCACCGGTCCACCCACATACCAAATTATCAAAGTAACGAACGCGAACCATATGAGCATGATGAAAACTAGCTTGACGATAATTCCCATGTGTCCTCGGGAGCGTTTTCCTTCATATAAGAGTTTGTCCAGGCTTGTCCTTTGCTACAAAAAGGATTGGCCCATCTTGCTGCACTTTATTTACACTTGTTACTTGTTACCCATTACAAATTACCTTATCACAAAACTATCTGTTACCGATAATTTTAGTGCTTGCAGAGAATACCTTGCTGAAAACCACTTATCATTTCCTTCTGCTCCTCGTTGGATTCGACACTCTTACTTATCGAAAGGACTACGATAGATCCCCTATACTTGTGGGTCATCAAGACTCTTTTCTGGCGCCGTTGCCGGGGAGTGAAGCGCCTTTGGTAGGTGGAATTTGGTAATGAAAAATTTATAGTGTGCTGAAATTTACTGTCACTTGTTACTATGGAAAACAATCCTTTGAGGGGCTTGTTTGGGGTATCTTCACCTCGTCCGGAACCACAATTGGCTACCCCTCAACCTACTGAACCTACTGAAAATGTTTACTTTGAAATTCCTTCGGGTCTGATAGAGAAACTGCTAGCCAATCCTTTTGCAGGAGATGGAACATTGCATCTCGATTTACACTTAATCTATGTGGATGAAGTTTGTGGATTATTTAAGCTTGCAGGTATGCCCGATGATGTTATCAAGAAGAAGGTCTTCCCTTTATCTTTGAAGGGAGAGGCATTTACATGGTATAGGATATGTGATGATATGGGATCATGGGACTACAAACGATTGAAATTGGAATTTCGTCAGAAGTTTTATCCGATGCATCTTGTTCATCGTGATCGTAATTATATATATAATTTTTGGCCTCGCGAAGGAGAAAGCATCGCTCAAGCTTGGGGGAGGCTTAAGTCAATGTTATATTCATGCCCCAATCATGAGCTCTCAAGAGAAATGATTATTCAAAAATTTTATGCTCGGCTCTCTCTCAATAATCGCTCCATGCTTGATACTTCTTGTATTGGCTCTTTTATGATGAAGACTATTGAATTCAAATGGGATTTATTGGAAAGAATTAAATGCAACTCTGAAGATTGGGATCTCGACGAAGGTAAGGAGTCAGGTATAACACCTAATTTTGATTGTGTTAAATCTTTTATGGATACCGATGTTTTCCGTGAATTTAGCGCTAAATATGGACTTGACTCTGAGATAGTAGCTTCTTTCTGTGAATCTTTTGCTACTCATGTTGATCCCTAAGGAGAAGTGGTTTAAATATAATCCTCCCACTGAAGTAAAAGTAGTTGCACCTATTAAAGTTGAAGAAAAGACCATCACTTATAATGATCCTGTCGTTCCTACTACTTATGTTGAGAAACCACCTTTCCCTGTTAGAATAAAGGATCATGCTAAAGCTTCAACTGTAGTCAACAAAAGTAATATTAGGACACACAAACCTCCTGAGCAAGTTAAAGTTGAACCTAATATCACTATGGTTAAAGATCTCTTGGCTGATAATATCGATGGACATGTTATTTACTTCTGTGATGAGACTGCTAGAATTGCTAAACCTGGTGCTAAAGATAAAAATAGACCTGTGGTAGGCATGCCTCTTATTTCTGTTAAAATAGGAGATCATTGTTATCATGGCTTATGTGATATGGGTGCTAGTGCTAGTGCAATACCTCATTCTTTATACAAAGAAATTATGCATGATATTGCACCTGCTGAGATAGAGGAAATTGATGTTACAATTAAGCTTGCCAATAGAGATACTATTTCACCGATTGGGATTGTTAGAGATGTTGAAGTCTTGTGTGGGAAGGTTAAATATCCTGCTGATTTTCTTGTTCTTGGTTCCCCACAAGATAGCTTTTGTCCCATTATATTTGGAAGACCCTTCTTGAACACTGTTAATGCTAGGATAGACCGCGAAAAGGATACTGTTACTATTGGTTTGGGTGATATGTCTCATGAGTTTAATTTTGCTAAATTTAGTAGACAACCCCGTGACGAGGAATTGCCTAGTAAATATGAAATTATTGGTCTTGCTTCTATTGACGTGCCTCCTAGTGATCCTTTAGAACAATATTTGCTAGACCATGAAAATGATATGTTCATGAATGAAAGAAGGGAAATAGATGAAGTATTCTTTAAACAAGGACCTATTTTGAAACACAACTTGCCTGTTGAAATCCTAGGGGATCCTCCTCCACCCAAGGGTGATCCCATGTTTGAGCTTAAACCATTGTCTGATACTCTTAAATATGCTTATCTTGATGAAAAGAAGATATATCCTGTTATTATTAGTGCTAACCTTTCAGAGCATGAAGAAGAGAAATTATTGAAAACTCTGAAGAAGCACCGTGCTGCTATTGGATATACTCTTGACGATCTTAAGGGCATTAGTCCCACTCTATGTCAACACAAAATAAATTTGGGGAAAGACGCCAAACCAGTTATTGATCACCAACGACGGCTAAATCCTAGGATGAAAGAAGTTGTAAGAAAGGAAATATTAAAGCTCCTTGAAGCAGGTATAATTTATCCCGTTGCTGATAGTCAGTGGGTAAGTCCTGTCCATTGTGTCCCTAAGAAGGGAGGTATTACTGTTGTTCCTAATGATAAAGATGAATTGATTCCGCAAAGAATTATTACAGGTTATAGGATGGTAATTGCTTTCCGCAAATTAAATAAAGCTACTAAAAAGGATCATTACCCTTTTCCTTTCATTGATCAAATGCTAGAAAGATTATCTAAACATACACATTTTTGCTTTCTAAATGGTTACTCTGGTTTCTCTCAAATACCTGTGTCAGCTGATGATCAAGAAAAGACCACTTTTACTTGCCCTTTCGGTACCTTTGCTTATAGACGTATGCCTTTTGGTTTATGTAATGCACCTGCTACCTTTCAAAGATGCATGATGGCTATATTCTCTGACTTTTGTGAAAAGATTTGTGAGGTTTTCATGGATGATTTCTCTGTTTGTGGATCCTCTTTTGATGATTGCTTGAGCAACCTTGATCGAGTTTTGCAGAGATGTGAAGAAACTAACCTTGTCTTGAATTGGGAGAAGTGCCACTTTATGGTTAATGAAGGTATTGTCTTGGGGCATAAAATTTCTGAAAGAGGTATTGAAGTTGACAAAGCTAAAGTTGATGCTATTGAAAAGATGCCGTGTCCCAAGGACATTAAAGGTATAAGAAGCTTCCTTGGTCATGCCGGTTTTTATAGGAGGTTCATTAAGGACTTCTCAAAAATCTCCCGGCCTCTGACTAACCTATTACAAAAAGATATACCTTTTGTCTTTGATGATGATTGTGTAGAAGCATGTGAAATACTTAAGAAAGCATTGATTTCTGCACCTATTGTTCAGCCATCTGATTGGAATTTACCCTTTGAAATTATGTGTGATGCTAGTGATTATGTTGTAGGTGCTGTTCTAGGGCAAAGAGTTGATAAGAAATTAAATGTTATTCAATATGCTAGTAAAACTCTAGACAGTGCCCAGAGAAATTATGCCACTACTGAAAAAGAATTCTTAGGAGTTGTTTTTGCTTGTGATAAGTTCAGACCTTATATTGTTGATTCTAAAGTAACTATTCACACTGATCATGCTGCTATTAAATATCTTATGGAAAAGAAAGATGCTAAACCTAGACTTATTAGATGGGTTCTCTTGCTACAAGAATTTGATTTGCATATTATTGATAGAAAGGGAGCCGAGAACCCCGTTGCAGACAACTTGTCTAGGTTAGAGAATGTTCTTGATGACCCACTACTGATTGATGATAGCTTTCCTAATGAACAATTAGCTGTCATAAATGCTTCTCGTACTGCTCCATGGTATGCTGATTATGCTAATTACATTGTTGCTAAATTTATACCGCCTAGTTTCACATACCAGCAAAAGAGAAAGTTTTTCTATGATTTAAGGCATTACTTCTGGGATGACCCACACCTTTATAAAGAAGGAGTAGATGGTGTTATTAGACGTTGTGTACCTGAGCATGAACAGGAACAGATCCTATGCAAGTGTCACTCCGAAGCTTATGGAGGACACCACGCTGGAGATAGAACTGCACATAAGGTATTTATTGGCCTACTCTCTTCAAAGATGCCCGTAAGTTTGTCTTATCTTGTGATGAATGTCAAAGAATTGGTAATATTAGTAGACGTCAAGAAATGCCCATAATTATTCACTTGTTATTGAACCATTTGATGTTTGGGGCTTTGATTACATGGGACCGTTTCCTTCCTCTAATGGGTATACACATATCTTAGTTGCTGTTGATTACGTTACTAAGTGGGTAGAAGCTATTCCAACTAGTAGTGTTGATCATAACACCTCTATTAAGATGCTTAAAGAAGTTATTTTTCCGAGGTTTGGAGTCCCTAGATATTTAATGACTGATGGTGGTTCACATTTTATTCATGGTGCTTTTCGTAAGATGCTTGCTAATTATGATGTTAATCATAGAATTGCATCCCCTTATCACCCGCAGTCTAGTGGTCAAGCAGAATTGAGTAATAGAGAGCTCAAATTAATTTTGCAAAAGACTGTTAATAGATCTAGAAAGAATTGGTCCAAGAAACTTGATGATGCATTATGGGCCAATAGAACTGCATATAAAAATCCTATGGGTATGTCTCCGTATAAAATGGTTTATGGAAAAGCATGTCACCTACCTCTCGAACTAGAACATAAGGCATATTGGGCCATTAAAGAGCTCAATTATGATTTCAAACTTGCCGGTGAGAAGAGGCTTTTTGACATTAGCTCACTTGATGAATGGAGAACCCAGGCCTATGAGAATGCCAAGCTGTTTAAAGAAAAGGTTAAAAGATGGCATGACAAAAGGATACAAAAGCGTGAGTTTAATGTAGGTGATTATGTATTGCTATACAATTCTCGCTTAAGATTTTTTGCAGGAAAACTTCTCTGTAAATGGGAAGGTCCTTACGTTATCGAGGAGGTCTATCGTTCTGGTGCTATAAAAGAAAAGGTTAAAAGATGGCATGACAAAAGGATACAAAAGCATGAGTTTAATGTAGGTGATTATGTATTGCTATACAATTCCCGCTTAAGATTTTTTGCAGGAAAACTTCTCTGTAAATGGGAAGGTCCTTACGTTATCGAGGAGGTCTATCGTTCCGGTGCTATAAAAATCAACAACTTCGAAGGCACAAATCCGAAGGTGGTGAACGGTCAAAGAATCAAACGTTATATTTCAGGTAATCCTATAAATGTTGAAACCAATATTATTGAAACCGTAACCCCGGAGGAATACATAAGAGACACCTTCCAGCACGTTTCAGACTCCAAAAAGGAATATGTATGTGGTACGGTAAGTAAACCGACTCCAAAACAATTCTAATGGCAATTTTTGTCCGTTTTGGAATATTTAAGAAAATAGGAAAATAAGTAGTCCGGGAAGGACACGAGGCTTCCACGAGGGTGGAGGGCGCGCCCTACCCCCTGGGCGCGCCCCGGCCTCGTGGGCACCTCGTGCACTGATACGTCTCCAACGTATCTATAATTTATGAAGTATTCATGCTATTATATTATCTGTTTTGGATGTTTATGGGATTTATTAAACTCTTTTGTATTATTTTTGGGACTAACCTATTAACCTAGAGCCCAGTGCCAGTTTCTGTTTTCCCCTTGTTTCAGTGTTTCGCAGAAAAGGAATATCAAACGGAGTCCAAACGGAATGAAACCTTCGGGAGCGTGATTTTTGGAACGAACGTGATCCAGGAGACTTGGAGTTGAAGTCAAGGAAGCTTCGAGGTGGCCACGAGGCAGGGAGGCGCGCCTGCCCCCTGGGCGCGCCCCCACCCTCGTGGGCCCCTCGTGGCTCCCTTGACCGACTTCCTTCGCCTATATATGCCCATATACCCTAAAAACATCGGGAAACATAATAGATCGGGAGTTCCGCCACCGCAAGCCTCTGTAGCCACCAAAAACCAATCGGGACCCTGTTCTAGCACCCTGCCGGAGGGGGGATCCCTCACCGGTGGCCATCTTCATCATCTCGGCGCTCTCCATGACGAGGAGGGAGTAGTTCACCCTCGGGGCTGAGGGTATGTACTAGTAGCTATGTGTTTGATCTCTCTCTCTCTCTCGTGTTCTTGAGGTGATACGATCTTGATGTATCGCGAGCTTTGCTATTATAGTTGGATCTTATGATGTTTCTCCCCCTCTAATCTCTTGTAATGGATTGAGTTTTCCCTTTGAAGTTATCTTATCGGATTGAGTCTTTAAGGATTTGAGAACACTTGATGTATTTCTTGCATGTGCTTATCTGTGGTGACAATGGGATATCACGTGATTCACTTGATGTATGTTTTGGTGATCAACTTGCGGGTTCGGTTGAACTTATGCATAGGGGTTGGCACACGTTTTCGTCTTGACTCTCCGGTAGAAAATTTGGGGCACTCTGAAGTACTTTGTGTTGGTTTGAATAGATGAATCTGAGATTGTGTGATGCATATCGTATAATCATACCCACGGATACTTGAGGTGACATTGGAGTATCTAGGTGACATTAGGGTTTTGGTTGATTTGTGTCTTAAGGTGTTATTCTAGTACGAACTCAATGATAGATCGAACGGAAAGAATAGCTTCGTGTTATTTTACTACGGACTCTTGAATAGATCGATCAGAAAGGATAACTTTGAGGTGGTTTCGTACCCTACCATAATATCTTCGTTTGTTCTCCGCTATTAGTGACTTTGGAGTGACTCTTTGTTGCATGTTGAGGGATAGTTATATGATCCAATTATGTTATTATTGTTGAGAGAACTTGCACTAGTGAAAGTATGAACCCTAGGCCTTGTTTCAACGCATTGCAATACCGTTTGTGCTCACTTTTATCATTAGTTACCTTGCTGTTTTTATATTTTCAGATTACAAAAACCTATATCTACTACCATTATTGCACTTGTATCACCATCTCTTCGCCGAACTAGTGCACCTATACAACTTACCATTGTATTGGGTGTGTTGGGGACACAGGAGACTCTTTGCTATTTGGTTGCAGGGTTGCTTGAGAGAGACCATCTTCATCCTACGCCTCCCACAGATTGATAAACCTTAGGTCATCCACTTGAGGGAAATTTGCTACTGTCCTACAAACCTTTGCACTTGGAGGCCGAACAACGTCTACAAGAAGAAGGTTGTGTAGTAGACATCAAGCTCTTTTCTGGCGCTGTTGCCGGGGAGGTGAGTGCTTGAAGGTATATCTTTAGATCTTGCAATCGAATCTTTTAGTTTCTTGTTTTATCACTAGTTTAGTCTATAAAAGAAAACTACAAAAAAAATGGAATTGAGTTTGCCTCATACGCTTCGTCTTTTTAATATCTTTCGTGAGTATGATGGAAAGGAAAATTGTGCCAAAGTGTTAGAAGAAGAATGCATTAAAATGTTTGGCACTAAATCTTTGAATGACGAGCATGATTGCAATGTTGTTAGTATGAACTCTTTGAATATCCATAGTACTATTGAAGATTGCACTAGTCATGATGAAAATGTCTCTTATAACCATGTTGACTTTTGTGGAGTGCATAGAGCTTGCAAGTACACTCCAATTAGGGAAAATAGATTTTGCAAGAGGCATAAGTATTTGGAAACTAAATGGTTGCAAGAAAGGCTAGATGTTTGTGCTGAAAATTTAAACATTCTTAGCCCTACTTGTGAACTTTGTAATGAACGTGATCATTTCAATAACCAATGCAAATTGTTTCATGATCGTATCGTGTCCAAAAATTATGATGACTTGATTTCCCTTGCACATCATAATGAACTTAGTTTGCTCTTGGGTTATGAAGAAATGAAACGTGTAACTAAGGATCTTCCAGAAATTGTCCTTTATAATGTTCTTAATTTTGATCTAGAAGAAATTTTTATGTATTGTGCAGTGAATTGCATTGAAAATCCTTATATTGCGAATTACATAAAGAAAAGAAAACAAATAGAAGATGAAGATAATACTAATGAAAGGGAAGAGACTTCCCAATATCCTCCTATTATTTCTTATGATGAATCAGGTAACGAGGAGGAGCCTTCTATTCAACCAATCTCATCAATAAGGAGCTCAAAAAAGAGGGTTAAACCCACACATGATGTGAAGAAGAAAAACAAAAGACGAAGAAGCAAAGGTAGAAAGGTATCCCTCCCAAATGATGTTGCTCCTATTACTCATTGTGATGATGATAATTGCTATACTATTGGTGCTATCCATACTATTAATGATGAGAGTGATTATGCTTATGATATGAAAAGGCCCAAGCTTGGGGATGCTATGTTTGATGAGAATGACATGTTTGAGAATATATTTGCTGCAATTAATGTTTGTCCCAAGCTTGGGGAGGCTATGTTTAATGAAGATGCTATTTCTAGCCTCCCAAGTTTTGATATGCAAGTTTGTTATGATGATAGCATGCCTCTTACTTATGATGACTATATTGATGAAAGTGGGTTTGGAAGAGTGTCAACTTTAGGAAGTAATGATCCCACTATTTTGGAGGATGTTGAATCTTATTATGACAATTATGAAAGTGGATTTGGAGAGGTCATGACTTTATTTAGTAATGATTCCACTATCTTGGAAGAGGTTTCAATCGATTATGATGAGAACAAAGTTGCTATCTATGATGATTATTGTGATGATACTTATGCTATAAAAAGAAGTGATGATTATATTTATAAAACTTGTCATGATTATGATTACCCCTTTTATGAACTTCACTCTTTCAATGTGGAAACCATTTATAGTATTCGAGTCTCTTATGATACTCCCACTATTCCGAATGAGAAGAATTTTGCTTATGTGGAGGGTAGTAAATTTTTTATGCTTGTGGCTCATGAAAAGAGTGCCTTTAGTGATATTTATATGGTTTAATTCATTCATGATGCTACTGAAAATTATTATGAGGGAGGAACATATGCTTGTAGGAATTGCAATAATATCAAGTTTCCTCTCTATGTGCTTAAAGTTTTAAAGTTATGCTTGTTTTGCCTTCCTATGCTAGTTGATTATTGTTCCCATAAGTTGTTTGCTCACAAAATCCCTATGCATAGGAAGTGGGTTAGACTTAAATGTGCTTGCCATGTGTTTCATGATGATCTCCTTATGTTTCAATTCTTATCTTTTATGTGAGCATCATTGAAATCATCATGCCTAGCTAGGGGCGTTAAACGATAGCGCTTGTTGGGAGGCAACCCAATTTTATTTTTGTTCTTTGCTTTTTGCTCCTGTTTAGTAATAAATAAATCATATATCCTCTGGTTATATGTGGTTTTATGTTTTAATTAGTGTTTGTGCCAAGTAAGACCTATAGGATCTTCTTGGATGATAATTATTTGATCTTGCTGAAAAAGACAGAAACTTTCTACTCACGAAAACAATTGTTAAAAATCACCAGAAAGTGATAAAATACTGATTCCAATTGCAGTAGATCAATAATAAAATTATATAGGTCTTCCTATTTTGGCAGATTTTTCTGAGTTCCAGAAGTTTGCGTTTGATGCAGACTACTACAGACTGTTCTGTTTTTGACAGATTCTGTTTTCTATGTGTTGTTTGCTTATTTTGATGAATCTATGAGTGGTATCGGAGGGTATGAACCATAGATAAGTTGTAATACAGTATATATTACACCAATATGAATTTAGAATGAGTTCACAACAGTACCTAAGTGGTGATTTATTTTCTTATACTAACGGAGCTTACGAGTTTTCTGTTAAGTTTTGTGTTGTGAAGTTTTCAAGTTTTGGGTAAAGATTCGATGGACTGTGGAATAAGGAGTGGCAAGAGCCTAAGCTTGGGGATTCCCAAGGCACCCCCAAGGTAATATTCAAGGACAACCAAGAGCCTAAGCTTGGGGATGCCCCGGAAGGCATCCCCTCTTTCGTCTTCGTTCATCGGTAACTTTACTTGGAGCTATATCTTTATTGACCACATGATATGTGTTTTGCTTGGAGCGTCATTTTCTTTTGTTAGTATTTGCTTGTTGTTATTTAGAATAGTGTTTTGAATCTCTATTTTCAATAAAAATGTCAATGATAGCCTTTACTATGCTTATTTTACAAGTCTAAATGTTGCTGTTTGAAAACAGAAAGTTTACCGCTGTTGCAAAAATTCCCTAGAAAAGTCAGAATGCGATAAAATGTTAAAACCTTTTGCATAATAAGCTCTGATAAATTTACAACAGTGGGAATTTTCTTTCATAATGTTTGGAGTTAGGGAAGTATGATGAATCTTGCATTCTTTACAGACCGTACTGTTTTGGCAGATTGCTGTTATGTTTGCATACGTTTGCTTCTTTAATGATTCTATTTGAGGATAGGACTATTAAATATGCGGAGGCATTTAGTATGCAATGTTGAATAAGGATTTTAGTGATTTGCTATAGTAGAGTATGATAAGGTTTTTGCATTGGTTTATACTAACTTATCTCACGAGTCCTTGTTGTGTTTTGTGTGGATGAAGCTTTTGAGATTTAGGGAGACCGTGATATGAGAGGAATTAAGGAGACACAAAAGCTCAAGCTTGGGGATGCCCAAGGCATCCCAAGATAATATTTAAAGAAGTATCAAGCGTCTAAGCTTGGGGATGCCCCGGTTGGCATCCCACCTTTCTTCTTCAATAACTATCAGTTAGTATCGGTTGATCCTAAGTTTCTGCTTCTTCACATGATGTTTGCTATTCTTAGAATGTCATTTTATTTTGTTTTGCTTGCTGTTTGAATAAAGTATCAAGATCTGAAATTATTAAATGGGAGAGTCTTCACATAGCTAAATAATTATTTAACTACTCATTGATCTTCACTTATATCTTTTTGGAGTAGTTTGTCATTTACTCGTGTGCTTCACTTATATCCTATGAGTAAATAGTTGAATGATTTGAATATCATAAATCTGAAATTACATATGTTTCATATGCTTGTCCCATGGGGAGTAATGACTTCACATATAAGAAGTAGAGGTGGTAAATTTATTGAAGGTTAGCAAACATTGTATTGGTCACTTGAACAATTCATGAAAAAAATATTGAGGGAAGAGAGATTTCACATATAAATATACTATCTTGGACATCTTCTATGATTGTGAGCCCCATTAATTATTTTCAAACCTGAGCAAATTAGTTGAAGTTGGACAAGGAAGACAACATAATGAGTATGCTTGGGTATATTTGTATAGAAGTTATATTGCTATGGATCCTCTAACATGTGGTGCTTGCTATTTAGAATCCTTCGCTAGCCAAAATATCTGTACTAAGCGGGAATACTGCTTGTGCATCCAAAATCCTTGAACCAAGTTCCTTCCATGAGTGTCCACCATATCTACCTATATGCGGTATTTACTTGCCGTTCCAAGTAAATTTGCATGTGCCAAACTCTAAACCTTCAAATAATAATCTGTTTTGTATGCCCGAATCGCTCATGTAGCAACTAGGGGCTGTCAGTATCTTCCATGCTAGGTGGGTTATTCTCACGATGAGTGGACTCCGCTCATCATTCATGAGAAAATGGCTGGTAACTGGGATGCCCAGTCCTATGGTCAAAAGATCAAAAAAAAATCGCAATTAATTTAAAAAAAACTCCCCCAGGATTGTTGAAAGTTGGACGGCACCCGTTGTTTCGAACAAGCCGTGGAGTGTGATTGTTGGTGGAGGGGGAGTAAAATCTTTACCTTTCTGTTTGGGAACCGCCTATAATGTATGTAGTATGGAAGATATTGGGAACTCTTGGTCGTTATGTTGACAATGAAAGCATACCTCTCAAAATTATTTTCATCTCTGTTTTAGCTTCGAGCTCTGGCACCTCTGCAAATCCCTGATTCCCTCTGCGAAGGGTCTATCTTTTACTTTTATGCAAGAGTCAGTAGTATTCCTTCTCATTCCAACCTACTCTTTAGTTGGCAAGCATCATGTGTTGGGGAAAGATCTAAGCATATATGGCCATTCAAATATATTTGACCATGAATTATTATTGTTGACATTACCCTTGAGGTAAAAGGTTGGGAGGCGAAACATTAAACCCCTATCTTTCTCCGTGTTCGATGAATGCTATTTGTTCTAAAAATATGCTTTGAGTGGTAGCAATCATGGAAGACTATATGATAGTTGAGTATGTGGATTTGCTAAATCAAAGCTCTTACATAGACCCTTCCTGAAAATAAGATGAATTGCAATTGTTTAATGACTGAGAACATAGTTTGTTAGTTTTCAAGAAAGTTTATGGTATATGCTTTAACATGTGAATAGCTTGTTACTTGATCATGGAAAGTTTTATGAGTTGAGCTACTGTTATGACACATAATGATGCTAGAAAAGGTGGTTGAAATTATCATCGATCAAACTTGTGTACCTTCTAGCATTCACACTTCATAAATTATTTCTTTTATCATTTACCTACTCGAGGACGAGCAGGAATTAAGCTTGGGGATGCTGATACGTCTCGAACGTATCTATAATTATTCAAGTATTCATGCTATTATATTATCTGTTTTGGATGTTTATGGGCTTTATTAAACACTTTTATATTATTTTTGGGACTAACCTATTAACCCAGAGCCCAGTGCCAGTTTCTGTTTTTTCCCCTGTTTCAGTCTTTCGCAGAAAAGGAATATCAAACGGAGTCCAAACGGAATGAAACCTTCGGGAGCGTGATTTTTGGAACGAACGTGATCCAGGAGACTTGGAGTTGAAGTCAAGGAAGCTTCGAGGTGGCCACGAGGCAGGGAGGCGCGCCTGCCCCCCTGGGCGCGCCCCCACCCTCGTGGGCCCCTTGTGGCTCCCCTGACCAACTTCTTTCGCCTATATATGTCCATATACCGTAAAACATCGGGAAACAGAATAGATCGGGAGTTCCGCCGCCGCAAGCTTCTGTAGCCACCAAAAGCCAATCGGGACCCTGTTCCGGCACCCTGCCGGAGGGGGGATCCCTCACCGGTGGCCATCTTCATCATCCCGGCGCTCTCCATGACGAGGAGGGAGTAGTTCACCCTCGGGGCTGAGGGTATGTACTAGTAGCTATGTGTTTGATCTGTCTCTCTCTCGTGTTCTTGAGGTGATACGATCTTGATGTATCGCGAGCTTTGCTATTATAGTTGGATCTTATGATGTTTCTCCCCCTCTACTCTCTTGTAATGGATTGAGTTTTCCCTTTGAAGTTATCTTATCGGATTGAGTCTTTAAGGATTTGAGAACACTTGATGTGTGTCTTGCATGTGCTTATCTGTGGTGACAATGGGATATCACGTGATTCACTTGATGTATGTTTTGGTGATCAACTTGCGGGTTCGGTTGAACTTATGCATAGGGGTTGGCACACGTTTTCGTCTTGACTCTCCGGTAGAAACTTTGGGGCACTCTTTTAAGTACTTTGTATTGGTTTGAATAGATGAATCTGAGATTGTGTGATGCATATCGTATAATCATACCCACGGATACTTGAGGTGACATTGGAGTATCTAGGTGACATTAGGGTTTTGGTTGATTTGTGTCTTAAGGTGTTATTCTAGTACGAACTCTATGATAGATCGAACGGAAAGAATAGCTTCGTGTTATTTTACTATGGACTCTTGAATAGATCGATCAGAAAGGATAACTTTGAGGTGGTTTCGTACCCTACCATAATCTCTTCGTTTGTTCTCCGCTACTAGTGACTTTGGAGTGACTCTTTGTTGCATGTTGAGGGATAGTTATATGATCCAATTATGTTATTATTGTTGAGAGAACTTGCACTAGTGAAAGTATGAACCCTAGGCCTTGTTTCAACGCATTGCAATACCGTTTGTGCTCACTTTTATCATTAGTTACCTTGCTGTTTTTATATTTTCATATTAGAAAAAACCTATATCTACTATCATTATTGCACTTGTATCACCATCTCTTCGCCGAACTAGTGCACCTATACAATTTACCATTGTATTGGGTGTGTTGGGGACACAAGAGACTCTTTGCTATTTGGTTGCAGGGTTGCTTGAGAGAGACCATCTTCATCCTACGCCTCCCACGGATTGATAAACCTTAGGTCATCCACTTGAGGGAAATTTGCTACTGTCCTACAAACCTCTGCACTTGGAGGCCCAACAACGTCTAGAAGAAGAAGGTTGTGTAGTAGACATCATGCACTCTCCGGACTCCGTTTTCTTGCACGATACCTCTTTTGGTCGGTAAAAATTCATTATATAATCTGAAGGAAATATGCCCTAGAGGCAATAATAAATTTATTATTTATTTCCTTATATCATGATAAATGTTTATTATTCATGCTAGAATTGTATTAACCGGAAACTTAATACATGTGTGAATACATAGACAAACAGAGTGTCACTAGTATGCCTCTACTTGACTAGCTCGTTGATCAAAGATGGTTGTGTTTCCTAGCCATAGACATGAGTTGTCATTTGATTAACGGGATCACATCATTAGGAGAATGATGTGATTGACTTGACCCATTCCGTTAGCTTAGCACTCGATCGTTTAGTATGTTGCTATTGCTTTCTTCATGACTTATACATGTTCCTATGACTATGAGATTATGCAACTCCCGTTTACCGGAGGAACACTTTGTGTGCTACCAAACGTCACAACGTAACTGGGTGATTATAAAGGTGCTCTACAAGTGTCTCCAAAGGTACTTGTTGGGTTGGCGTATTTCGAGATTAGGATTTGTCACTCCGATTGTCGGAGAGGTATCTCTGGGCCCACTCAGTAATACACATCACTATAAGCCTTGCAAGCATTGTGACTAATGAGTTAGTTGCGGGATGATGTATTATGGAACAAGTAAAGAGACTTGCCGGTAACGAGATTGAACTAGGTATCGAGATACCGACGATCGAATCTCGGGCAAGTAACATACCGATGACAAAGGGAACAACGTATGTTGTTATGCGGTCTGACCAATAAAGATCTTCGTAGAATATGTGGGAACCAATATGAGCATCCAGGTTCCGCTATTGGTTATTGACCGGAGAGGTGTCTCGGTCATGTCTACATAGTTCTCGAACCTGTAGGGTCCGCACGCTTAACGTTACGATGACAGTTATATTATGAGTTTATATGTTTTGATGTACCGAAGGTTGTTCGGAGTCCCGGATGTGATCACGGACATGATGAGGAGTCTCGAAATGGTCGAGACATAAAGATTGATATATTGGAAGCCTATATTTGGACATCGAAAGTGTTCCGGGTGAAATCGGGATTTTTCCGGAGTACCGGGAGGTTACCGGAACCCCCCCGGTAACTTAATGGGCCTTAGTGGGCCTAGGTGGAAGAGAGGAGAGGAGGCCAGGGCAGGGTCGCGCGCCCCCCTTCCTTCCTCCCCTCCACCTCTTCCCCCTTTCTCTCGTAGTCCAACATGGAAAAGGGGGGGAGTCCTACTCCCGGTAGGAGTAGGACTCCTCCTGGCGCGCCTCTCCTCTAGGCCGGCCGAACCCCCCCTTGCTCCTTTATATACGGGGGCAGGGGGGCACCTCTATACACACAATTGATCGACAATCTTTTAGCCGTGTGCGGTGCCCCCCTCCACCATATTACACCTCGATAATATCGTAGCGGTGCTTAGGCAAAGCTCTGCGTCGATAGAACATCATCATTGTCACCACGCCATCGTGCTGACGAAACTCTCCCTCAACACTCGGCTGGATCGGAGTTCGAGGGACGTCATCGAGCTGAACGTGTGCTGAACTCGGAGGTGCCGTGCGTTCGGTACTTGATCGGTCGGATCATGAAGACGTACGACTACGTCAACCGCGTTGTGTTAACGCTTCCGCTTTCGGTCTACGAGGGTACATGGACAACACTCTCCCCTCTCGTTGCTATGCATCACCATGACCTTGCTTGTGCGTAGAATTTTTTTGAAATTACTACGTTCCCCAACAGTGGTATCAGAGCCAAGTTTTATGCGTTGATGTTATATGCATGAGTAGAACACAAGTGAGTTGTGGGCGATATAAGTCATACTGCTTACCGGCATGTCATATTTTGGTTCGGCGGTATTGTGAGATGAAGCGGCCCGGACCGACATTACGCGTACGCTTACGCGAGACTGGTTTCACCGTTGCGAGCACTCGTTGCTTAAAGGTGACTAGCGGGTGTCTGTCTCTCTCACTTTAGTTGAACCGAGTGTGGCTACGCCCGGTCCTTGCGAAGGTTAGAACAGCACCAACTTGACAAACTATCGTTGTGGTTTTGATGCGTAGGTAAGAGCGGTTCTTTCTAAGCCCGTAGCAGCCACGTAAAACTTGCAACAACAAAGTAGAGGATGTCTAACTTGTTTTTGCAGGGCATGTTGTGATGTGATATGGTCAAGACATGATGCTATATTTTATTGTATGAGATGATCAGGTTTTGTAACCGAGTTATCGGCAACTGGCAGGAGCCGTATGGTTGTCGCTTTATTGTATGCAATGCAATCGCCATGTAATTGTTTTACTTTATCACTAAGCGGTAGCAATAGTCGTAAAAGCAATAGTTGGCGAGACGACAACGATGCTACGATGGAGATCAAGGTGTCGCGCCGGTGACGATGGTGATCATGACGGTGCTTCGGAGATGGAGATCACAAAGCACAAGATGATGATGGCCATATCATATCACTTATATTGATTGCATGTGATGTTTATCTTTTATGCATCTTATCTTGCTTTGATTGACGGTAGCATTATAAGATGATCTCTCACTAAAATTTCAAGATAAAAGTGTTCTCCCTGAGTATGCACCGTTGCGAAAGTTCTTCGTGCTGAGACACCACGTGATGATCGGGTGTGATAGGCTCTACGTTCAAATACAACGGGTGCAAAACAGTTGCACACGCGGAATACTCAGGTTAAACTTGACGAGCCTAGCATATGCAGATATGGCCTCGGAACACTGAGACCGAAAGGTCGAGCGTGAATCATATAGTAGATATGATCAACATAGTGATGTTCACCATTGAAAACTACTCCATTTCACGTGATGATCGGTTATGGTTTAGTTGATTTGGATCACGTAATCACTTAGATTATTAGAGAGATGTCTATCTAAGTGGGAGTTCTTAAGTAATATGATTGATAGAACTTAAATTTATCATGAACTTAGTACCTGATAGTATCTTGCTTGTCTATGTTAATTGTAGATAGATGGCCCGTGCTGTTGTTCCGTTGAATTTTAATGCGTTCCTTGAGAAAGCAAAGTTGAAAGATGATGGTAGCAATTACACGGACTGGGTCCATAACTTGAGGATTATCCTCATTGCTGCACAGAAGAATTACGTCCTGGAAGCACCGCTGGGTGCCAGGCCTGCTGCAAGAGCAACACCAGAAGTTATGAACGTCTGGTAGAGCAAAGCTGATGACTACTCGATAGTTCAGTGTGCCATGCTTTACGGCTTAGAACCGGGTCTTCAACGACGTTTTGAACGTCATGGAGCATATGAGATATTCCAGGAGTTGAAGTTAATATTTCAAGCAAATGGCTAGATTAAAAGATATGAAGTCTCTAATAAGTTCTACAGCTATGAAAGAGAATAGTTCTGTCAGTGAGCATATACTCAAAATGTCTGGGTATAATAATCACTTGATTCAACTGGGAGTTAATCTTCCGGATGATAGCGTCATTGACAGAATTCTTCAATCACTGCCACCAAGCTACAAGAGCTTCGTGATGAACTATAACATGCAAGGGATGAATAAGACAATTCCCGAGCTCTTCGCAATGCTAAAGGCAGTGGAGGTAGAAATCAAAAAGGAGCATCAAGTGTTGATGGTCAATAAGACCACTAGTTTCAAGAAAAAGGGCAAAGGGAAGAAGAAGGGGAACTTCAAGAAGAACAGCAAGCAAGTTGCTATTCAGGAGAAGAAACCCAAGTCTGGACCTAAGCCTGAGACTGAGTGCTTCTACTGCAAGCAGACTGGTCACTGGAAGCGGAACTGCCCCAAGTATTTGGCGGATAAGAAGGATGGCAAGGTGAACAAAGGTATATGTGATATACATGTTATTGATGTGTACCTTACTAATGCTCGCAATAGCACCTGGGTATTTGATACTGGTTCTGTTGCTAATATTTGCAACTCGAAACAGGGGCTACGGATTAAGCAAAGATTGGTTAAGGACGAGGTGACGATGCGCGTTGGAAATGGTTCCAAAGTCGATGTGATCGCCGTCGGCACGCTACCTCTACATCTACCTTCGGGATTAGTATTAGACCTAAATAATTGTTATTTGGTGCCAGCGTTAAGCATGAACATTATATCTGGGTCTTGTTTGATGCGAGACGGTTATTCATTTAAATCAGAGAATAATGGTTGTTCCATTTATATGAGTAATATCTTTTATGGTCATGCACCCTTGAAGAGTGGTCTATTTTTAATGAATCTCGGTAGTAGTGACACACATATTCATAATGTCGAAGCCAAAAGATGCAGAGTTGATAATGATAGTGCAACTTATTTGTGGCACTGCCGTTTAGGTCATATCGGTGTAAAGCGCATGAAGAAACTCCATAATGATGGACTTTTGGAATCACTTGATTATGAATCATTTGGTACTTGCGAACCGTGTCTCATGGGCAAGATGACTAAAACACCGTTCTCCAGTACTATGGAGAGAGCAACTAATTTGTTGGAAATCATACATACAGATGTATGTGGTCCGATGAATATTGAGGCTCGTGGCGGATATCGTTATTTTCTCACCTTCACAGATGATTTGAGCAGATATGGGTATATCTACTTAATGAAACATAAGTCTGAAACATTTGAAAAGTTCAAAGAATTTCAGAGCGAAGTTGAAAATCATCGTAACAAGAAAATAAAGTTTCTACGATCAGATCGTGGAGGAGAATATTTGAGTTACGAGTTTGTCCTACATTTGAAACAATGCGGAATAGTTTCGCAACTCACGCCACCCGGAACACCACAACGTAATGGTGTGTCCGAACGTCGTAATCGTACTTTACTAGATATGGTGGGATCTATGATGTCTCTTACTGATTTACCGCTATCGTTTTGGGGTTATGCTTTAGAGACGGCTGCATTCACTCTAAAGAGGGCACCATCAAAATCCGTTGAAACGACACCTTATGAACTATAGTTTGGCAAGAAACCAAAGTTGTCGTATCTTAAAGTTTGGGGTTGCGATGCTTATGTGAAGAAACTTCAACCTGATAAGCTCGAACCTAAATCGGAGAAATGTGTCTTCATAGGATACCCAAAGGAGACTGTTGGGTACACCTTCTATCACAGATCCGAAGGCAAGACATTCGTTGCTAAGAATGGATCCTTTCTAGAGAAGGAGTTTCTCTCGAAAGAAGTGAGTGGGAGGAAAGTAGAACTTGATGAGGTAACTGTACCTGCTCCCTTATTGGAAAGTAGATCATCACAGAAATCAGTTTCTGCGATACCTACACCAATTAGTGAGGAAGTTAATGATAATGATCATGAAACTTCAAATCAAGTTATTACTGAACCTCGTAGGTCAACCAGATTAAGATCCGCACCAGAGTGGTACGGTAATCCTATTCTGGAGGTTATGTTACTAGACCATGACGAACCTACGAACTATGAAGAAGCAATGGTGAGCCCAGATTCCGCAAAATGGCTTGAGGCCATGAAATCCGAGATGGGATCCATGTATGAGAACAAATTACGGACTTTGGTTGACTTGCCCGATGATCGGCAAGCCATTGAAAATAAATGGATCTTCAAGAAGAAGACTGACGCTGACGGTAATGTTACTGTCTATAAAGCTCGACTTGTTGCGAAAGGTTTTCGACAAGTTCAAGGGATTGACTACGATGAGACCTTCTCACCCGTAGCGATGCTTAAGTCTGTCCGAATCATGTTAGCAATTGCCGCATTTTATGATTATGAAATTTGGCAAATGGATGTCAAAACTGCATTCCTGAATGGATTTATGGAAGAAGAGTTGTATATGATGCAACCGGAAGGTTTTGTCGATCCAAAGGGAGCTAACAAAGTGTGCAAGCTCCAGCGATCCATTTATGGACTGGTGCAAGCCTCTCGGAGTTGGAATAAACGCTTTGATAGTGTGATCAAAGCATTTGGTTTTATACAGACTTTTGGAGAAGCCTGTATTTACAAGAAAGTGAGTGGGAGCTCAGCAGCATTTCTGATATTATATGTGGATGACATATTGTTAATTGGAAATGATATAGAATTTTTGGATAGCATAAAGGGATACTTGAATAAGAGTTTTTCAATGAAAGACCTCGGTGAAGCTGCATATATTTTGGGCATCAAGATCTATAGAGATAGATCAAGACGCTTAATTGGACTTTCACAAAGCACATACCTTGACAAAGTTTTGAAAAAGTTCAAAATGGATCAAGCAAAGAAAGGGTTCTTGCCTGGATTACAAGGTGTGAGATTGAGTAAGACTCAATGCCCGACCACTGCAGAAGATAGAGAGAAGATGAAAGATGTTCCCTATGCTTCAGCCATAGGCTCTATCATGTATGCAATGTTGGGTACCAGACCTGATGTGTGCCTTGCTATAAGTTTAGCAGGGAGGTACCAAAGTAATCCAGGAGTGGATCACTGGACAGCGGTCAAAAAACATCCTGAAATACCTGAAAAGGACTAATGATATGTCTCTCGTTTATGGAGGTGACAAAGAGCTCATTGTAAATGGTTACGTTGATGCAAGCTTTGACACTGATCCAGACGATTCTAAATCGCAAACCGGATACGTGTTTACATTGAACGGTGGAGCTGTCAGTTGGTGCAGTTCTAAGCAAAGTGTCGTGGCGGGATCTATGTGTGAAGCGGAGTACATAGCTGCTTCGGAAGCAGCAAATGAAGGAGTCTGGATGAAGGAGTTCATATCCGATCTAGCTGTCATACCTAGTGCATCGGGACCAATGAAAATCTTTTGTGACAATACTGGTGCAATTGCCTTAGCAAAGGAATCCAGATTTCACAAGAGAACCAAGCACATCAAAAGACGCTTCAATTCCATCTGGGATTTAGTCCAGGTGGGAGACATAGAAATTTGCAAGATACATACGGATCTGAATGTTGCAGACCCGTTGACTAAGCCTCTTCCACGAGCAAAACATGATCAGCACCAAGACTCCATGGGTGTAAGAATCATTACTGTGTAATCTAGATTTTTGACTCTAGTGCAAGTGGGAGACTGAAGGAAATATGCCCTAGAGGCAATAATAAAGTTATTATTTATTTCCTTATATCATGATAAATGTTTATTATCCATGCTAGAATTGTATTAACCGGAAACTTAATACATGTGTGAATACATAGACAAACAGAGTGTCACTAGTATGCCTCTACTTGACTAGCTCGTTGATCAAAGATGGTTGTGTTTCCTAGCCATAGACATGAGTTGTCATTTGATTAACGGGATCACATCATTAGGAGAATGATGTGATTGACTTGACCCATTCCGTTAGCTTAGCACTCGATCGTTTAGTATATTGCTATTGCTTTCTTCATGACTTATACATGTTCCTATGACTATGAGATTATGCAACTCCCGTTTACCGGAGGAACACTTTGTGTGCTACCAAACGTCACAACGTAACTGGGTGATTATAAAGGTGCTCTACAGGTGTCTCCAAAGGTACTTGTTGGGTTGGCGTATTTCGAGATTAGGATTTGTCACTCTGATTGTCGGAGAGGTATCTCTGGGCCCACTCAGTAATACACATCACTATAAGCCTTGCAAGCATTGTGACTAATGAGTTAGTTGCGGGATGATGTATTACGGAACGAGTAAAGAGACTTGCCGGTAATGAGATTGAACTAGGTATCGAGATACCGACGATCGAATCTCGGGCAAGTAACATACCGATGACAAAGGGAACAACGTATGTTGTTATGCGGTCTGACCGATAAAGATCTTCGTAGAATATGTGGGAACCAATATGAGCATCCAGGTTCCGCTATTGGTTATTGACCGGAGAGGTGTCTCGGTCATGTCTACATAGTTCTCGAACCCGTAGGGTCCGCACGCTTAACGTTACGATGACAGTTATATTATGAGTTTATATGTTTTGATGTACCGAAGGTTGTTCGGAGTCCCGGATGTGATCACGGACATGACGAGGAGTCTCGAAATGGTCGAGACATAAATATTGATATATTGGAAGCCTATGTTTGGACATCGGAAGTGTTCCGGGTGAAATCGGGATTTTTCCGGAGTACCGGGAGGTTACCGGAACCCCCCGGTAACTTAATGGGCCTTAGTGGGCCTAGGTGGAAGAGAGGAGAGGAGGCCAGGGCAGGGCCGCGCGCCCCTCCCCCCCTGTCATAATAGGACAAGGAGAGGGGGGCGGCGCCCCCCCTTCCTTCCTCCCCTCCACCTCTTCCCCCTTTCTCTCCTAGTCCAACATGGAAAAGGGGGGCAGTCCTACTCCCGGTAGGAGTAGGACTCCTCCTGGCGCGCCTCTCCTCTAGGCCGGCCGAAACCCCCCTTGATCCTTTATATACGGGGGCAGGGGGGCACCTCTATACACACAATTGATCGATGATCTTTTAGCCGTGTGCGGTGCCCCCCTCCACCATATTACACCTCAATAATATCGTAGCGGTGCTTAGGCGAAGCCCTGCGCCGATAGAACATCATCATTGTCAGCCGTCGTGCTGACGAAACTCTCCCTCAACACTTGGCTGGATCGGAGTTCGAGGGACCTCATCGAGCTGAACGTGTGCTGAACTCGGAGGTGCCGTGCGTTCGGTACTTGATCGCTCTGATCGTGAAGACGTACGACTACATCAACCGCGTTGTGTTAACGCTTCCGCTTTCGGTCTACGAGGGTACGTGGACAACACTCTCCCCTCTCGTTGCTATGCATCACCATGATCTTGCGTGTGCATAGAATTTTTTTGAAATTACTACGTTCCCCAACATAATCTCCCGAAGGTTTTGACCACCGTATCACGCAATTATCCTCTGTTCTTGTTTCGAGCTGTTTTCTGCCAGAGTTGTCAAGGCCAGGCATCATGTTGTCCCCCTCCTCCAACAATGAGGTCAACGATGCTTGGCTAATGAAGATAGAGCTGAAGAGAGAAGAACCCGTGGAGATCAACAAGGATGAAGGAATCAACAAGGCCAAGGAGGATCAAGCACCGGCAGCACAAGAAGAAGACATCCTTCCACCTCTCTTTACCCCAACCAAAATTGAAGCTTTCAAGATGATTGAGTTAGCTCGTATACAAAACAAGTATCTCACACATGAAAATATTTTGTTGAAGGATCATATCATCGCACTCAAAGGTATTATCCACAAATTGGAGGATCTCCTACGCTCGATGTGCGACTACCCATCATCATCATCACCACCTTCATCACCAGCAAAAGAGATATAATCACATGGGTATGGGCACTCCCCTTGGCAACTGCCAAGCTTGGGGGAGGTGCCCCGGTATCGTATCACCATCACACTCCTATCTTTACCATTTTTCTTAGGTCGATCCTTTTGGTAATATCTTGATCTAGTAGAATAAATTTTTAGTATGATTTAGTTTTGAGTTTTTCCTTATGATCCTTCTATGTAATCGAGTCCGTGAGCTATATATAATAAAGATTAGTGTTGAGTCAAGGGCTTGATTATTTTGCTATGATCGTGAGGGAATAAAAGAAAACAAAGAATAAAAAGAAATAAAAGAGATCATATTGATCTTATGGAGAGTAATGACTTCACATAGAAAGAGTGTGATGAATAAAAATTGTTGAGAGTTGACAAACATAGTTTTGGTCATCGTTGCAATTAATAGGAAGTAATAAAGAAAGAGAGGTTTCACATATAAATATACTATCTTGGAAATCTTTTGTGATTGTGAGCACTCATTAAAGTATGACATGCTAAAGAGTTGATGTTGGACAAGGAAGACAACGTAATGGGTTATGTTTTCTTATATCCGGAATAAAGTATATTGTCATGGATCATCCAACATGTTGAGCTTGCCTTTCACCCTCGTGCTAGCCAAATTCTTTGCACCAAGTAGAGATACTACTTGTGCTTCCGAATATCCTTAAACCCAGTTTTGCCATGAGTGTCCACCATACCTACCTATGGATTGAGTAAGATCCTTTAAGTAAGTTGTCATCGGTGCATGCAATAAAAATTGCTCTCTAAATATGTATGATTTATTAGTGTTGAGAAAATAAGCTTTATACGATCTTGTGATATGGAAGAAATAAAAGCGACGGACTGCATAATAAAGGTCCATATCACAAGTGGCAATATAAAGTGACGTTCTTTTGCATTAAGATTTCATGCATCCAACCATGAAAGCGCATGACAACCTCCGCTTCCCTCTGCGAAGGGCCTATCTTTTACTTTTACCTTATGCAAGAGTCACGGTGATCTTCACCTTTCCTTTTTACATTTTATCCTTTGGCAAGCACATTGTGTTGGAAAGATCCTGACATATATATCCAATTGGATATAAGTTAGTATGAGCTATTATTGTTGACATTACCCTTGAGGTAAAAGGTTGGGAGGCGAATCTATAAGCCCCTATCTTTCTCTGTGTCCGATTAAAACTCCGTAACCACAAGTATTGCGTGAGTGTTAGCAATTATGAAAGACTAAATGATAGTTGAGTATGTGGACTTGCTGAAAAGCTCTTATATTGACTCTTTCCGATGTTATGATAAATTGCAATTGCTTCAATGACTGAGATTATAGTTTGTTGGTTCTCAATGAAGTTTCTGATTCATACTTTACATTGTGAATAGATTGTTACTTGAGCATAATAAATCATATGACAATATATATATATATATATATATATATACATATATATATATATATATATATGTTGCTGTTATAAGAATGATCATGATGCCCTCATGTCCGTATTTTATTTTATCGACACCTCTACCTCTAAACATGTGGACATATTTAGCGTTATCGGCTTCCGCTTGAGGACAGGCGAGGTCTAAGCTTGGGGGAGTTGATACGTCCATTTTGCATCATGCTTTTATATCGATATTTATTGCATTATGGGCTGTTATTACACGTTATGTCACAATACTTATGCCTATTCTCTCTTATTTTACAAGGTTTACATGAAGAGGGAGAATGCCGGCAGCTGGAATTCTGGGCTGGAAAAGGAGCAAATATTAGAGACCTATTCTGCACAGCTCCAAAAGTCCTGAAACTTCACGGAAGTCATTTTTGGAATTAATAAAAATTACTGGCGAAAGAACGTACCAGAGGTGGCCCACACCCTGGCCACGAGGGTGGGGGCGCTCCCTACCCCCTGGGCGCGCTCCCTGCCTCATGGGCCCCCTGGCAGGCCTCCGGTGCCCATCTTCTGCTATATGAAGTCATTTACCCTGGAAAAAAATCATAAGCAAGCTTTGTGGAAGAAACTCCGCCGCCACGAGGCGGAACCTTGGCAGAACCAATCTAGGGCTCCGGCAGAGCTGTTCTGCCGGGGAAACTTCCCTCCGGGAGGGGGAAATCATCGCCATCGTCATCGCCAACGGTCCTCTCATCGGGAGGGGGTCAATCTCCATCAACATCTTCACCAGCACCATCTCCTCTCAAACCCTAGTTCATCTCTTGTATCCAATCTTTGTCCCAAAGCCTCAGATTGGTACCTGTGGGTTGCTAGTAGTGTTGATTACTCCTTGTAGTTGATACTAGTTGGTTTATTTGGTGGAAGATCATATGTTCAGATCCATTATGCATATTAATACCCCTATGATTATGAACATGAATATGATTTGTGAGTAGTTACGTTTGTTCCTGAGGACATGGGAGAAGTCTTGCTATTAGTAGTCATGTGAATTTGGTATTCGTTCGATATTTTGATGAGATGTATGTTGTCTTTCCTCTAGTGGTCTTATGTGAACGTCGACTACATGAAACTTCACCATTGTTTGGGCCTAGAGGAAGGCATTGGGAAGTAATAAGTAGATGATGGGTTGCTAGAGTGACAGAAGCTTAAACCCTAGTTTATGAGTTGCTTCGTAAGGGGCTGATTTGGATCCATATGTTTCATGCTATGGTTAGGTTTACCTTAATACTTCTTTTGTAGTTGCGGATGCTTGCAATAGGGGTTAATCATAAGTGGGATGTTTGTCCAAGAAAGGACAGCACCCAAGCACCGGTCCACCCACATACCAAATTATCAAAGTAATGAACGCGAATCATATGAGCGTGATGAAAACTAGCTTGACGATAATTCCCATGTGTCCTCAGGAGCGTTTTCCTTCATATAAGAGTTTGTCCAGGCTTGTCCTTTGCTACAAAAAGGATTGGGCCATCTTGCTGCACTTTATTTACACTTGTTACTTGTTACCCGTTACAAATTACCTTATCACAAAACTATCTGTTACCGATAATTTCAGTGCTTGCAGAGAATACCTTGCTGAAAACCACTTATCATTTCCTTCTGCTCCTCGTTGGGTTCGACACTCTTACTTATAGACAGGACTACGATAGATCACCTATACTTTTGGGTCATCACTCGAGTCATAGGTCCTCTTGGCACTTCCTGAGACGATGGTAGGTCCATGGGGATGACCGTAGGATGCTCCGCATCATATTGGTTCCTAATATTCTACGAAGATCTTTATCGGTCAAACCGCATAATAACATACGTTGTTCCCTTTGTCATCGGTATGTTACTTGCCCGAGATTCGATCGTCGGTATCTCAATACCTAGTTCAATATCGTTACCGGCAAGTCTCTTTACTCATTCCGTAATGCAACATCCCGTTACTAACTCATTAGTCACATTGCTTGCAAGGCTTATAGTGATGTGCATCACCGAGAGGGCCCAGAGATACCTCTTCGACACGGAGTGACAAATCCTAATCCTGATCTATGCCAACTCAACAAACACCATCGGAGACACCTGTAGAGCATATATATACTCACCCAGTTACGTTGTGACGTTTGATAGCACACGAAGTGTTCCTCCGGTATTCGGGAGTTGCATAATCTCATAGTCATAGGAACATGTATAAGTTATGGAGAAAGCAATAGCAGTAAATTCAACAATCAAAGTGCTAAGCTAACGGATGGGTCAAGTCAATCACATCATTCTCTAATGATGTGATCCCGTTCATCAAATGACAACTCTTGTCCATGGCTAGGAAACTTAACCATCTTTAATTAACGAGCTAGTCAAGTAGAGGCATACTAGTGACACTCTGTTTGTCTATGTGTTCACACATGTACTAAGTTTCCGGTTAATCCAATTCTAGCATGAATAATAAACATTTATCCTGATATAAGGAAATATAAATAACAACTTTATTATTGCCTCTGAGGCATATTTCCTTCAGTCTCCCACTTGCACTAGAGTCAATAATCTAGATTACATAGTAATGATTCTAACACCCATGGAGTCTCGGTGTTGATCATGTTTTGCTCATGAGAGAGGCTTAGTCAACGGGTCTGCAACATTCAGATCCGTATGTATCTTGCAAATTTCTATGTCTCCCTCCTTGACTTGATCGCGGATGGAATTGAAGCGTCTTTTGATGTGCTTGGTTCTCTTGTGAAATCTGGATTCCTTTGCCGAGGCAATTGCACCAGTATTGTCACAAAAGATTTTCATTGGACCCGATGCACTAGTTATGACACCTAGATCGGATATGAACTCCTTCATTCAGACTCCTTAATTTGCTGCTTCCGAAGCATCTGTGTACTCCGCTTCACATGCAAATCCCGCCACGACACTCTGCTTGGAACTGCACCAACTGACAGCTCCACCATTCAATAAAAATACGTATCCGGTTTGTGACATAGAGTCATCCGGATCAGTGTCAAAGCTTGCATCGACGTATCCGTTTACGACGAGCTCTTTGTCACCCCCATAAACGAGAAACATATCCTTAGTCCTTTTTAGGTATTTCAGGATGTTCTTGACCGTTGTCCAGTGATCCACTCACTACTGCAGGATGCTGCTAACACGACACTACGATCAGAGACCCTTCGAGAAACTGTGTGCGATGCAATAATCGCAAGCGGTGGTGTATGAAAACCGTAAAAAAGGTGCAAAACGTTTGCGATGGAGTATGCATCAAACACGGTTCAGATTTTAGTTGCGTGTGCGATGCAGGGCATACTTCTGATTCTTCTCCCACTTGTTATTTTTATTTGTGTTTGTGGTTAGCCAAGTAGCAGATTTTGATACCATTGGCAGTTGATTTTGTGTCCACGTGTGTTTGAACACTAACAACACATGCAGAATATGTTATGAAATGTGGCATGTTTCTTTGGTCATTAGTTTGAACCAGTAAATTTTGGTGCGGAAAATGAACATTTTTTTACTTATATATACTCACTGATTGCTTTGCGTGCTTCTTAAAATTACCGTACTTGCCAAGTGACTTCTAACTGTTAGCATGTTTGTGTTGGGGAACGCAGTAATTTCAAAAAAAATCCTACGCACACGCAAGATCTATCTAGGTGATGCATAGCAACGAGAGGGGATAGAGTGTTGTCTACGTACCCTCGTAGACCGTAAGCGGAAGCGTTATGACAGGCGGTTGATGTAGTCGTACGTCTTCACGATTCGACCGATCCTAGCACCGATTGTACGGCACCTCCGCGATCTGCACACGTTCAGCTCGGTGACATCCCACGAACTCTAGATCCAGCTGACTATCGAGGGAGAGCTTCGTCAGCACAACGCCGTGACGACGGTGATGATGAAGTTACCGACGCAGGGCTTCGCCTAAGCACTACAACGATATGACCGAGGTGGAAATCTGTGAAGGCGGGCACCGCACACGGCTAAACAATCAACTTGTGTGTCTATGGGGTGCCCCCTCCCCCATATATAAAGGAGGGGAGGAGGAGGCCGGCCGGCCGGCCCTAGAGGGCGCGCCAAGGGGGGAGGAATCCTCCTCCATGTAGGAGTATGATTCTTCCTTTCCTAGTCCTACTAGGAGAGGGAAGGAAGGAGAGGGGGAGGGGGAGGGAAAGAGGGGCCGCGCTGCCCTCCCCTAGTCCAATTTGGACTCCCTTGG
>NC_057796.1:438491230-438500678 GCF_018294505.1 Triticum aestivum
TGCTGCCATCTCTCTCCCTTAAAGCCCACTAAGGGCCCAATAACTTCCCGAGGGGGGGGGGGGTTCCGGTAACCCTCCGGCACTCCGGTTTTATCCGAAACCTCCCAGAACATTTCTGGTATCTGAACATAGCCGTCCAATATATCAATCTTTATGTCTCGACCATTTCGAGACTCCTCGTGATGTCCGTCATCACATCCGGGACTCCGAATTACCTTTGGTACATCAAAACACATAAACTCATAATACAGATCGTCACCGAACGTTGAGCGTGCGGACCCTACGGGTTCGAGAACTATGTAGACATGACCGAGACTCGTCTCCGGTCAATAACCAATAGCGGAACCTGGATGCTCATATTGGTTCCTACATATTCTGTGAAGATCTTTATCGCTCAAACCGCATGACAACATACGTTGTTCCCTTTGTCATCGGTATGTTACTTGCCCGAGATTCGATCGTTGGTATCTCAATACCTAGTTCAATATCATTACCAACAAGTCTCTTTACTCGTTCCGTAATGCAACATCTCGTAACTAACTCATTAGTCACATTGCTTGCAAGGCTTATAGTGATGTGCATTACCGAGAGGGCCCAGAGATACCTCTTCGATACACGGAGTGACAAATCCTAATATCGATCTATGCCAACTCAACAAACACCATCGGAGATACCTGTAGAGCATCTTTATAGTCACCCAGTTACGTTGTGACGTTTGATAGCACACTAAGTGTTCCTCCGGTATTCGGGAGTTGCATAATCTCATAGTCATAGGAACATGTATAAGTGATGGAGAAAACAATAGCAATAAACTAAATGATCAAAGTGCTAAGTTAACGGATGGGTCAAGTCAATCACATCATTCTCTAATGATGTGATCCCGTTCATCAAATGAAAACTCTTGTCCATGGCTAGGAAACTTAACCATCCTTTTTGATTAACGAGCTAGTCAAGTAGAGGCATACTAGTGACACTCTGTTTGTCTATGTATTCACACATGTACTAAGTTTCCGGTTAATACAATTCTAGCATGAATAATAAACATTTATCATGATATAAGGAAATATAAATAACAACTTTATTATTGCCTCTAAGGCATATCTCCTTCAGTCTCCCACTTGCAATAGAGTCAATAATCTAGATTACATAGTAATGATTCTAACACCCATGGAGTCTTGGTGCTGATCATGTTTTGCTCGTGAGAGAGGCTTAGTCAACGGGTCTGCAACATTCAGATTCGTATGTATCTTGCAAATCTCTATGTCTCCCTCCTTGACTTGATCGCGGATGGAATTTAAGTGTCTTTTGATGTGCTTGGTTCTCTTGTGAAATTTGGATTCCTTTGCCAAGGCAATTGCACCAGTATTGTCATAAAGATTTTCATTGGACCTGATGCACTAGGTATGACACCTAGATCGGATATGAACACCTTCGTTCAGACTCCTTCATTTGCTGCTTCCGAAGCATCTATGTACTCCGCTTCACATGTAGATCCCGCCACGACGCTCTGCTTAGAACTGCACCAACTGACAGCTCCACCATTCAATAAAAATACGTATCCGGTTTGTGACTTAGAGTCATCCAGATCAGTGTCAAAGCTTGCATCGACGTAACCGTTTACGACGAGCTCTTTGTCACCTCCATAAACGAGAAACATATCCTTAGTCCTTTTTAGGTATTTCAGGATGTTCTTGACCGCTGTCCAGTGATCCACTCACTACTGCAGGATGCTGCTAACGCAACACTAGGATCAGAGACCCTTCGAGAAACTGTGTGCGATGCAATAATCGCAAACGGTGGTGTATAAAAACCGTCAAAAAATGTGCAAAATGTTTGCGATGGAGTATGCATCAAACACGGTTCAGATTTTAGTTGCATGTGCGATGCAAGGCATACGATTGAGTTCAATTAACTGTTTGCGAAGAGGAGGAACAAAAGAAATGGGCAGCCAGATGAAGGCGTGTGCGATACACATCATATGGTTCACGCGGATGAACTGTTTGTGATTAGGCAAAACAAAAGAAACGGGCAGCCAGATGAAGGTGTGTGCGATATACAGCATACGGTTCACTCGGATGAACTATTTGTGATTAGGCAACACAAAAGAAATGGTCAGCCGGATCAAGGTGTGTGCGATGGGATTGCATACAGGACAACAATATATATATATATACATATATACACACACACACTTATAAGGACATGCTTACACAACCAAATTAAACATCCACTTACATAGGTGGCTACTACAGCCATGGCATTTGCACACACCAAAGTAAACTATTACATGCATAATTACATAGGTGGCTACTACACACATGACATTTCCACACACCAACAATAAAGTAAACTATATATCACATGCATGATTAACTAGCATAAACGATCATCATATCATCATCTACTTCTTGTGACGCTTGCTCTGCATGTGGCTCGATCCGTGCTCGTCGATTTTGGTAACGAGGCACTTCCTCATGTCAACGATCCGCCTGTGCATCTCGTAGCATGTGTACACGCTCTTGGCCGCGAACCTGAGGTGAGGTTCATCCAGTTGCCGCATCCAGGCCCTGTGCCAGGATAGGGGACTTGTTCTCTGGGCATCCTGCTTCATCCTTTCGTAGTAGGGGTCGATGATGGCCGAGGCGAGTTCGACCAGGGAGTCATTCTTCGTGCTGCCCCAGAACCTGTAGTGGTCACGGATTTCGACAAGGTTCTTGCACGCCAACCTCGTAACACTGAGCGCTTTTACATCGTTGGTGGTTTCCACCGTGGTGAACTTGTAGTCGGTGCTGTTGATAAACCTGTTGAAACGGTCGCAAGGTTCTGTGGCCATGCAGTAGTGGTAGATGAGGACAGGATGGCCCACGCACAACTGGGCGACAGCAACCTTCTGATCTATGCCGGGACGACTGGTGGTGTACTGGAGGTCGATGCCGACCACCTTGTACTTATCTCGAGCAAGCAACTGCTCAACGCTGTTGATGTAGTCGTCCAGCACGGCTGGGTTAATGGTGTACACCACCGAGAGATCTGTCTCCCTCGCGTGGGTCTCCACTCTATGCTCGCCGAACTCCATTGGAGCGCCGCTGGACATCCCCTCTCTATGTGTCGTCGTGGGTGTGCTTGTTGTGTTGTGGGGCGTGGTCGAAAGGTTGAAGAGACTAAGATGATAATGGCCGCGGGAATTAAAGGGTAAGCCGGACGGCCAGGAATATCTGCAGGCCCTGATGGCAGTTCTAATTTGCAGCGCGTAACTCCATCATGCCGCACTTAACTGCATCGCGTGGCAACGCGCGCGGCGCAACCGCATGCATATGGGGCCCCCGACGTGATCATGCGCACGCCCAACTGCTGGCAAAGCACTCATGGAGGGACGCGAGCAGAGCGCTCCGCGGTTGCCTCAACGGCGATCAACCATCTCCATCTCTATCTCTACTCTTATAAAAGACTCAGTTGGTGATGATGGTCTGCCTACCATCGTGTAATATAGACCGTCCGATCTATATTTGACGGTTAGAAAGCAAACTATGACAATTTTGCAAAAAGATACCCGCACCTCTCTCCACACTTGCAAATAAGGACTTCTCTCGTTCATCATTTTCTCTCCCAGGATAAACTACTCATACAAATGTATCTTGATGTTCCGTGCAACGCACGAGCATCTTGCTAGCATATATATGCATATAGCAGTTGAACGCGCAAGGAAAAGCTGTCCACATGCCGAGCGCGCCGACGGACGCGAGCAGAGCGCGCCAACGGACGCGACAGAGCTCGCCGCGGCGCCTAATGGCGAGCAGAGCTTGCTGAGGGACGCGAGCAGAGGACGGCACAATGATATGTGGCAATAAGACGGACTGTGCGAGCAGTGTCGAAGACATCAAGCACGAATCAGATTAAAGTTGCGTGTGCGATACGTGGCATACAGTTGATCCATCCGAGCTATTTGTGATGGAATAAGCCGTGTGTGTTGCGGGAAAGCGCTTGCTGGTATATAACCTTAAATTTAACCAAAACAATGTTAATGCATGTTACAAAAATTGTATAGCTGGAAACTATGTTCAAATACGACTCCAACGATATAATCTTTGGCGACATGCATTCGTATTTTATTAGTTAAATCCTACTTATAAACCAGAATGGGGGTATAGTAGGTAATTAAATCGCAAACTTTTTTTATTAAACGTGTCCTCTCGCACGTCTTGTCACCTCGCTGCCGCAGACACCTTACAGCGCAAGCTTGCGCAGCGCGCGGGGGCGTTCTTTTGGCCAAACGGTGGTGCCAATGAATCGTCGGTGAGTCCGTTCCCACACAACCTCGTAGGTTCCCGCGCAAGCTTCCCGCCCGACTCGGTGAAATCCCCCAAAATCGCAATGCTTACCGGCCTGCTATAAAAACCCTCACGGCCGGCGAGTCCTGCGTCGCATTTTCCCCTCCCTCCCTGTAGCTTATCTCGTCTGCTTCTCCCATAATCGCCAATGGCACAGGTCCGTCGTCGTCGCTCAGCCACTCCGCCGTCATCAGAGGACAGCTCCAGCTGGGAGGCTACACCACGGCGGCGGCGCAGTCCCCGGCGTAGTGTAGTGCGCGTGGCGTCCCTGTTGGGTGTGCACGGAACACCCATCACACGCTCCGCCGCCGCTGCCCGTCAGCAGCTGTTGCCGGCCGCCATTGCCGCCACACCACCGTCGAAAGCCAGGGCCATATCCCGCTCCGCCGCCACGGCTCGAAGACGGGAGGTGGCCGTCGTGGCCGCCACCCCGCTGCCAGCCACCGTGGCCATCACCCGCTCTGCCACCGCGGCCCGAAGGCGGGAGGTAGTGGTAGTCGCCGCCACCCCATCGTCGGCCGCCGTGGCCGCCAGCCCACCGTCAACCGCCGGAATTATCACCCGCTCCGCCGTCATGGCCCGAAGGCGGGAGACGGAGGTGGAGGCCCGCACGTGTGTCAGCGACCTTGCGCGCTACATCGAGTTCCCGTGGGAGGAGGAGGAGCGCCTCGTCGAGCATGCAAAGAGCCTTACCGCAGCCGTGGCTGCAGCACACGCCGACGTAGAGGCGAAGAATCAGGAGATCTACGAGCAGTCCGGCCGCTTCGAGAGGGATCGTCTGGAGTGGCAGTGGGCGTTCGAGCTGGCGAGCGTCGCTGAACGTGCAACACCGGCAGGCACCGTATTGCATTTGTCCAGCTCGTCGGTAGGCTCCTCCTCCTCCTCCGCCTCTTACTGAGGGGGTGAGCGCGCTCGGCAGAGGAGAGGCTGCCGGAAGTAGCACAAAGCCCCTCCGTGGTAGTAGTAGTATTTAGGGGCAATTTTGTTCAGTTCATTTGACTATAGATGTGTGGTCGAACTGTACAACATACTTAAAATTTGCTAGTATATATAGTTGAACTAGCTATTTCAGTACATGGTTGGCAACAATTGGGGAGAAGTTTGGTCAGTTCAGCTGTCGAGTTGAACTGTTTGTATAATTTAAGAATGACTGCTTAATCTATGAATGAAATCTATGCTTAATTACTGAATTTTAGTTGCAAAAATTAGATAGTGCTAATGATTTCTAGCTGCATATTTTGACAAATCGCAGTGTTACAAGGATTGACAAATGGCAACGTTACTCGATCTACAAATGTAAATCTTTCCAGTTTGACAAATGGCAACATATCCAATAATTGTTTGTACGTGGTTGCACACGGGTCATCCAAAACAACCATTTGCGTTGAAGGGATGCACAAATCCTGCGCTGCTCTCACTTTGCATACAGGTGTTCTATCTAAAACGTTTGCGATCAAGAGCTGCACAAATCCTGCTCGGCACAATTTCGCTTGGCTTCCTGGGGAAGCTGTCGGTTTGCATACAGGTGTTCTAACTAAAACGTTTGCGATGAGTGTTTTATATTTAAAAACCGAATTAAACTGGGCAAACCGAATTAAACCTCGGGAAGTTGACAAATTTTTTACCACGACATGTTGATGCCGTTCCATCATAGCATGCCAAGTTTCATGAATTTCACATGAGTTTTGGATTTACTAGTATTTAAAAACCAGGTATCTCAATGTTTGCGGCCGAGTGACAGTGGCAGGGTGTTTGAAATTTATTCCTATTTCTTGCATGGGACCTAAGCATGCACCCAAGGACACATATTTGATTTTTCAACCAGTTTATATGCACTGGAGAATGTGCATGTAGTTCAAATTTGAATTATGCACATAAAATGCCTGGAAAACCCAGTTAACGTATAAAAATGTCCAAACGAACCCCGAAAAATTCCAAAATTGAACACAACACTCTTGTCGTTCAATGTTGACACTCGAATTTTTTTGAAAGCAATAAGAGGCAACGGATATCGTTTCGTCCCCAAAGGTGGCACGTTCCCTACCGAAACCATCACGCTTGTTGTGAGAAGCTCTGGTTTGTGAGAAGCTTATACCCAAACCTGCCTCAAATGGGACAAAAATTTTACCACGACATGTTGATGCAGCTCCATGATAGCATGCCAAGTTTCATGAATTTCAGACGAGTTTTGGATTTACTCGAATTTAAAAACCAGGTATCTCAATGTTTGCGGCCGAGTGACGGTGGCAGGGTGTTTGAAATTCATTCTCATTTCTTGCATGGGACCTAAGCATGCACCCAAGGACACATATTTGATTTTTTCAACCAGTTTATATGCACTGAAGAATGTACATGTAGTTCAAATTTGAATTATGCACATAAAATGCCTGGAAAACCCAATTAATGTATAAAAATGTCCAAATGAACCCAGAAAAATTCCAAAATTGAACACTTGTTGAACTCAAATTGATGCATTTGCAACTTCATTTATGTTGTAGAAATAGAAGATGAAGATATTCTTTTCACCGGTGCCAACAATAGGGATGTCTACGCCTACCATTTCGAAGCGAGGGAATCAAGTGACGGGGGAACTGAATGCACCGATGAAGTAATCAATTGATTTGGTAATTTATGGTATTTCCATACTCCCTTCATTTCAGTTTACAAGTCCTACGCATATATCTAGGTTGCCAATTTTATCACCCTAATATAAATTATATAACACAAAAATTAGACCATTTGAAAATAGAACATCTGAAGTTCATATTGATATATCTTTTATAATATATGGCTTGTATTAGGTTGGTCAAATTGACAACCTAGGGGTACGCGCATGCCCTGTAAACTGAAAGAGAGGGAGTATTAATTTTTGTGATTCTGTCATGTTTTATCTATTTTCTTTGATCATTGAGCATCAAATTTAAAATGTAAATCTATTAAGAAATTGAAATTTATTTTCTATGCTTACGCATCAGGTGCTTTTTAGAAATAGTATGAGGTAGCTTTAAGTGCCAAAGTTTTCCATGTTGTCGAAAAAAAATTGGGCCCAGGGTTTGCTTCATTTCTGGGTCCGCCACTGCACGGACCCATACATGCCGGCGTTGGATGGCGTCTGCGGTCTGAACGGATACAAGCGGTTTGCGGGTCTGCCTTGAAGATATGCCCTTACACTCTAGTGTGTTCGGCTAATTATCATACAGTGTAACAACAGCAAAATTTGTGCCTTTTTGAACCACGAGAATGATGGGGGAGAACATACTTACAGCATACTCGAAAAAAAAAAAAACAGGCTTACAGCATGACTAGAATGTACACGCGACGTACTAGTGCAGAGTATACCAAAACGGAAGCAACATGTTCGAAAACCATCATCTAATTGGCAAGGCACCCTCTAATCAGCTCACATGTGCGACGCAGGCGACGCCGTTGGTGTGCACGCCGGCCGGGGCCCCGGACACGAGCACGCCGGCGAAGCCCCCTACCTCCACGGTGATGGAGCAGTTCATCCTGATCTCGAGATCCTTCTTGTAGATCCCCAGCACCTTCACCGTGCCGCCCATCTCCGTGTGCGTCGTCAGGTTGTACGCCTGGCCGAGCAGCAGGCCGGTGGCGTTGACCGCCTGCGACAGCCGGTCGGCGAGGATGTCCACCGTCACGTTCATGCGCGCGCTCCCGTGGGCGCCGACGCGGCCGCCGGGCACGTAGGCCACGCTGACCGTCCGCCCGGCGAGGTACACCTCCGTGGCGCTCGGCGAGAACCGGAACGACGCGATGTTGGGGTTCTCGATCGAGACGTCGGCGGTGAGCGTGGCGTTGGCCGCGACGGGGTCGGCCAGCCCCGCGCCGGGGCCGGCCCTGAGGGCGGCGAGGGAGACGCCGTTCATGGTGAGGCGCGGGTCCTTGACCTTGAACACGGTGAGCGAGAGCGCGAGGACGAGGATGCCGACGATGACCGCGGTGGCCACGCAGCAGCCGCAGCAGCAGAGCAGGCACCGGCGCCTCCTCCGGAGGTACTGCGTGGAGCGCCACCCCGTCGCCGTCTGCGCCGCCTCGTCCACGTCGCTGGCGGCCGGGTGGGCGTACGGGTGAGGGATGGCCAGGGGCCTCGCCGGGTCCTTCTTGTCGTCCTGCTCCGCCGCCGCGGCCACCCTGCTCGACGAAGCGGCGGTCGCCATCGAGGTGGGTGAGCTCCACGTCGTGCCTACTTTGTTCGGTGGAGATCGGTGGTATGAAAAGCCCACATGATTCTTGGTCAGTTGGTCCTACGGTGTTGGTCTTATAAGTGGGGCTCTCGGGTGAAGCCAAGGTGTCCGACGTACTCCAAGCGGAGTCTCGTAGCTTAGCTTCATTTGTGACTGGTTTGACACGCTTGACTTTGATCGCAGATCACACGAAGGAAGGACGAAACATCTCGCCCCAGGACAAGGATAGATGCTGACATGGCTGTCTTCGGTCTGACAAAGAATAACCGGCTCGTGTTTGAAACTTTGAATCCGGGCAAGGTTTCTAGATGCCTATTTTTCTTTGGTTGCATAAATATATACTACTACATCACTACTGCTGACAGACAAATCGTATTTTCGAAGGAAAAGAGAGACATTGACCCCTGACAAACCTTCAAGCATCGCCTAGTTCATCATGCTCATGAATCAATTTCTTCCACAATTTCAACATATAAATATTGTCTTCGAAAAACTATTATATATTAGAAGTTATTACTCATGTTTGTCGCTCGCTGCTAATTGTGCAAGGAACGTATCGACTGATCCTAACTTACGAAAGCAAACAAATATTGAGATCATTCGCCACAAAAAAAGTAGAGATCATGGTATATTTATCGAAGTCATAAAAGCTACATGCTCGTAATACATTTTGTTTGCGAATTATGATCGTAATACAATTTCATACAAAACATGTATATATAAACTATATTCTCCTCAATTGACTATGCAGAGTCTACTATTATGTTTTACTGGCCACCGTTATACCTATATTAAGAGCATCTCCAGCCGCACCCCCAACAGACCCCCATGGCAATCTTTTCGCGCCGACGCTGAAAAAAACCCCAGTCGCGCCCCCAAGACGCCAAAGTCCGCCAGCTCGGTCTGTTTTTGGGCCCG
>NC_057796.1:438501112-438503262 GCF_018294505.1 Triticum aestivum
ATGTGTGATGAAATATGAGTTTTTATTTGTTGAATTATTTGTTGTATACTATGAGTTTCTATTGATTTTCTGTGATGAACTATGTGATAAAAGTAGCTTCGGTTGAATTTGCGCCGAAGCACGGCGAATATGGCCGACATTGGTCAATTTGCACCGATAGTGGGTCAATTTTGCGCCGAAAGTGGACTGAAAAGTATGCAAATTTACGCCAAAAGTGGGCCAAAATCGGCGCCTAGGGACGACCTGAAGACGGCGGCGGGAAACCCGATCACCCTCACGCCGATTTTAGCGCCGGTTAACCCCTAGATGACGATATTTCAAGTCCCATGAGGGGGCGAACGGCTGGAGATGCTCTAAGGACCGTTGGAGTGGTCACGCATCTCTTCTCGTTCCCCGGCACTATCACCCCACGACCAGGAGTGAGCACATGGCTGTCTTCGGCCTGATAAAGATAACCGGCTCCTGTTTGAAACCGAAACGACTCCTTGGCGATCGATCGCGGGAGCGATCGGTTCCGACCGAGCGAGGCGCGCGTCCTATTCCCCTTTCCTTTCCTGCTCGTCGCCTGCTATCTAGATGCTCGTATTTGTCGGAGTCCTGCCATGCGTGCGACACGCCCCCATCCAATTTTCACGCGATAGCGGCACAATGGTGCATGGCGGAATTGGATTGGTTCGTCGTACAGAAATACATAGTTGTTGTACGCGGAGCAGTTTCGTGCAAGCGACCATTGGATTTAACACCGTACGTGTATGGCACCACAACAGAGCTGCTATACGTATGACATGTTCATGTCGGAAACATATACGATGTGTTGTTGCATGTCTTTCGTCCAATCAACCAGCTCCATCGGGAAAAGAAAACCAATGCAGCATGTTATCTAGTGAAAACACATCAGATCGTATGTACGAAAATCGTGTGCAAAGCAATTTCGGCACCACAAAGCACCCTACACACAGTGGTCTCGTATTTTTCGATGCAGCGATATACTAGATAGCACCACAAAGCATAGATCATTTTTTTAATAAGACTTGCATTACTCAAATCAAAGTGTTACATTCTCGTTCTATTAGTTCCATGACCTCATCTGGGTCAGATCCTAGCCAAACCATGGATTGATTTGGCTATGCATCCTACCAAAATTAGCCAAGGCGTGATTAACATTTCATTGTGCTCACTTAATGAACTTCGTTATTCCATTTATCCCATTACTATGCTTAGCTTTTTTTATTTGTTTTTTCATTGAATGACCTAAAGCATCATTGGTCAATTTGTGCAGTGGAAGTTAATTCGCACCCCTCTCGTTTTTTCTCTCCTAACCCTAGGCGGATAGGGAAAGCTCTTCCCTCCGGGCTTCTTGGGCGAGCCCGTGGATTCGCCTTCCCTCTGCCTGCCGCTCCGGCGACCGGTGGCAGAGAGGGAATCTCCGTGCCTTCGTTCGGTTCATAGTTTATGTTAGGGTTCTTTTAGATCTCGCAGGTGCGGCACTCGGATGGATGGTGGCGCTTCTGTAACCCTCCGGATTCGATGCTCCAGGTGTCTTCCAGTTATTCGCCGTCGTTGCCATGTCATTTGATTGCGTGTTGCATTTTACCATGTCATCATCTGCATTTCATCTGCATGCTTTTCAAAACTTGCATCCGTTCAGGTTCCGTCGGTTCTTTCCGTTGTCCGTTCTGAGCCCAACCACACTCGCACGCGCCCGTCGCCCCTCTCAGACCTTGTTTCGTGAGCGGGAAAAAACGTTCTCAGAATGGGCCGAGATTTGCCGAGTGGCATTGGTATATCACCGGTAGACCGCCCGTCAAATTTCGTTCCATTTGGAGGTCGTTTGACGCCCCAACGGTTAACCGTGTAACCCCGAAACCCCCTTCTCTTTGCAGCCCAGCACCCCTCCACCACACCCCACCTAGCCCATCTAACCCCGTCCATGCTCTCCGCCGTTCGATCACGATCGTGTGGGCGAAAACCGCTCCTCATTTGGACATTCCTAGCTCCCTATGCCTATATAAACCCCTCTCCCCCTCCATTTTCGGGTCCAAACCCTAGCCACTCTCCCTCTCAGCCGCCGGACGTGTCCGTCCGCCGCCGGACACGCCCGCGCCGCCGCCCGCAGCCACTCCCCTCGCGCCACGTGTCCCCGCGCCTCC
>NC_057796.1:438503621-438514968 GCF_018294505.1 Triticum aestivum
TCCACCGCCCCTCGTCGCCGGCTGCCGTGCCGCCTCGCCGCGGATCCGGTCGGGCCGGACCGGATCCGGTCGTCCCCGACCTCCCCGGCCACCTCCCGCGCCTCCTCCGACCTCCTCCTCGCCGGAACCGCCCCACCATCGCCGGAGTCGGGGTGGATCAGATCCACCAACACGCCCAACCAAACGCCGCATCCCCGTCCCCGGATCCCTCCGTCCCGGAATCTCTCCGTCCCGTTTTCTGCGAGGTCTAATTTCTACCAAGTCCCTGAGATTTTTGCATTATGTTGCCCTGTTCATCACATCATAACTGCTTGTGTGTAGCTCCGTTTTATGCATATAATATGTAGAAATGTTCATTGTGAGATGCTCGTCATTTGGTTCCATTGTGCCATGCTTTTTGGAGTTCATCTTGATGCCCTAATCTTTGTTGCAAGAGTGTTATATGATGTTAACTGCTGTCTGTTTACAGAACTTGCTGAGTTGTTATTTTCGTTGCATTTTGTGCGTGCATCATATGAGCATGATCTCTACTTGAGTTTTGAATTACATCATGCCATATTTACAGAGATTCTTGTCTTGTATTTTTTTTAATCTATGTGGTGACTAGCACAAGCATGAAAAGTAGCTTCCATGATGTTGCTGATTTCTGTGACACTCATTTCTGCTAAGTCTGTAGCTGTAACATTATGATGCCATGTAAACCTGCTGCTACGATGAGTTCTATGCATAATCTAGAGTTGTTCACTAAGGATGTTGTTTTATAAATGTTATGCTCTATCCATCCATGCCCTTGTTTGCATTTATAGCCTGCTGTAGCTTGTTGTAATCTTGCTCTCAAATTGCTAAATAATATTGCTGTCAGTCTGTTAACATTAAGTCCAGTTTTTGCCATGTGTTTTGCTAGTGATCCATGCATCCTATGAACTTTATCTTGCCATGCTTAGCTTCATATTTATGCAATCTTACTGTTGGTTGACTCCACATGCCATGACATGCTCTGTGGTGAGTGCTACAAGCTCACCAACATGCGTACTATCGTTGTTCCTGCCATGTGCTGTTATTTTCACCAAGTCTGAATCTGTCATATCATTTGCCATGTTTGCACGGATGCTACTATGTTTTCTGTTGATCTTTGGAAATAGATCATTAAGGGAGTTTTGTTCTTTGTCTTTGGTACTAGCATGCCATGCTTAAGTTTACCATGATAGCTTGCTGTAACTTGTTTATTGATAGGTCTAAACTTAGCAACCTGTTGTTATTTCTGCCATGTCCAGTGATTTCTGCTAAGTCTGTGAAACTGTTATTATTTGCAATCTTGCCATGTCCTTTTGAGCATGCTCTAGTGATTTCTAGAGATAGCTCAGTGTCCATGTTTTGTCATGCTTTACCTGTACATCATGTACATGCCTTTTTCTCTCATGTTAGGATGCTGTAGCATATTGTTTTGATGAGTGCAAAATGCCTAGTTGCTGTTTTGGACAGATTGTTGCTATATCTATATCTTGTTTGGAGTGTATGTGTTGCACTGTTGCTCCGTTTTGATCATGCTCTATATGAAACTTGCTTAGAATTGCATGTAGTTTCATCTTATCATGTTGCATCCTTATCTTGAGTGTGTTTGCTTGATGTTTGAATGCATTTTGCATCAATGCCATGTTTGACTTGTTTTGCTCATATCTTCTAGGCCGTAGCTCCGAACTAAATGAACTTTATATGTAACTTGACTAGAATTTCGTGTAGATCATCTTGGTGCATCTTAACTTGCTGTTTAATAACTTGAACATAAGGTTTATTCAGATCTGGACCAATTTCGAAATTTGACTATGAGGACTTACCGGATTTGTTATATGTTAGTTCCGGCCTCATTTAAACTTGCTTTGATGTGTTGCTCTTGTATGCATCATCTCTTGCCATGAGTAGCATCATATAGCATTGTCATGCATCATACTTGATTGAGCATCATGCCTTGTTCATGTGTGGTGTGTTTACCATATTGTGCTCCTTCTCGATAGTTCCATTTTCGTTGCGATCGTGAGGATTCGTTCGTCTACGCTTGGTTCGTCTTCGTGGCTTCATCTTCTTCATGGACTCGTTCTTCTTCCTAGCGGGATTTCAGGCAAGATGACCGTAACCTTGGATCTGTTGGAAATATGCCCTAGAGGCAATAACAAAATGGTTATTATTGTATTTCCTTGTTCATGATAATTGTCTATTGTTCATGATATAATTGTATTAACTGGAAACCGTAATACATGTGTGAATACATAGACCACAACATGTCCCTAGTAAGCCTCTAGTTGACTAGCTCGTTGATCAATAGATGGTTATGGTTTCCTGACCATGGACATTGGATGTCATTGGTAACGGGATCACATCATTAGGAGAATGATGTGATGGACAAGACCCAATCCTAAGCATAGCACAAGATCGTGTAGTTCGTTTGCTAAGAGCTTTTCTAATGTCAAGTATCGTTTCCTTAGACCATGAGATTGTGCAACTCCCGGATACCGTAGGAATGCTTTGGGTGTACCAAACGTCACAACGTAACTGGGTGGCTATAAAGGTACACTTCAAGTATCTCCGAAAGTGTCTGTTGGGTTGGCACGAATCGAGATTGGGATTTGTCACTCCGTATGACGGAGAGGTATCTCTGGGCCCACTCGGTAATGCATCATCATAATGAGCTCAATGTGACCAAGTGGTTGGTCACGGGATCATGCATTACGGTACGAGTAAAGTGACTTGTCAGTAACGAGATTGAACGAGGTATTGGGATACCGACGATCGAATCTCGGGCAAGTAACATACCGATAGACAAAGGGAATTGTATACGGGATTGATTGAATCCTCGACATCGTGGTTCATCCGATGAGATCATCGAGGAGCATGTGGGAGCCAACATGGGTATCCAGATCCCGCTGTTGGTTATTGACCGGAGAGTCATCTCGGTCATGTCTGCGTGTCTCCCGAACCCGTAGGGTCTACACACTTAAGGTTCGGTGACGCTAGGGTTGTAGAGATATTAGTATGCGGTAACCCGAAAGTTGTTCGGAGTCCCGGATGAGATCGCGGATGTCACGAGGAGTTCCGGAATGGTCCGGAGGTAAAGATTTATATATGGGAAGTCTTGTTTTGGTCGCCGGAAAAGTTTCGCGCATTATCGGTATTGTACCGGGAGTGCCGAAAGGGGTCCGGGGGTCCACCTGCCCCGGGGGGGCACATGGGCTGTAGGGGTGTGCGCCTTGGCCTATATGGGCCAAGGGCACCAGCCCCAAGAGGCCCATGCGCCAAGAGATAAGGGAAAAGGGAGAGTCCTAAAGGGGGAAGGCACCTCCTAGGTGCCTTGGGGAGGATGGACTCCTCCCTAGCCGCACCCTTCCTTGGAGGAAGGGCCAAGGCTGCGCCCCCCCCCTCTCCCTTGCCCCTATATATATGTGGGGAGGGGGAGGGCAGCCAGACCTAAGCCCTGGCGCCTCCCTCTCCCTCCCGTGACACATCTCGCTCCTCCCGCAGTGCTTGGCGAAGCCCTGTTGGAATCCCGCTGCTTCCACCACCACGCCGTCGTGCTGCTGCATCTCCATCAACCTCTCCTTCCCCGTTGCTGGATCAAGAAGGAGGAGACGTCCCTGGGCTGTACGTGTGTTGAACACGGAGGCGCCGTCCGTTCGGCGCTAGATCGGATCTTCCGCGATTTGAATCGCTGCGAGTACGACTCCATCAACTGCGTTCTTGTAACGCTTCCGCTTCGCGATCTACAAGGGTATGTAGATGCACTCCTTCCCTCTCATTGCTAGTAAACTCCATAGATTGATCTTGGTGATGCGTAGAAAATTTTGAATTTCTGCTACGTTCCCCAACAGTGGCATCATGAGCTAGGTCTATGCGTAGATTCTATGCACAAGTAGAACACAAAGTAGTTGTGGGCGATGATTTGTTCAATTTGCTTACCGTTACTAGTCTTATCTTGATTCGGTGGCATTGTGGGATGAAGCGGCCCGGACCGACCTTACATGTACTCTTACGTGAGACAGGTTCCACCGACTGACATGCACTTGATGCATAAGGTGGCTAGCGGGTGTCTGTCTCTCCCACTTTAGTTGGATCGGATTCGATGAAAAGGGTCCTTATGAAGGGTAAATAGCAATTGGCATATCACCGTTGTGGCTTTTGCGTAGGTAAGAAACGTTCTTGCTAGAAACCCATAGCAGCCACGTAAAACATGCAACAACAATTAGAGGACGTCTAACTTGTTTTTGCAGGGTATGCTATGTGATGTGATATGGCCAAAAGGATGTGATGAATGATATATGTGATGTATGAGATTGATCATGTTCTTGTAATAGGAATCACGACTTGCATGTCGATGAGTATGACAACCGGCAGGAGCCATAGGAGTTGTCTTAATTTATTGTATGACCTGCGTATCAATGAAAAACGCCATGTAATTACTTTACTTTATTGCTAACCGTTAGCCATAGTAGTAGAAGTAATAGTTGGCGAGACAACTTCATGAAGACACGATGATGGAGATCATGATGATGGAGATCATGGTGTCATGCCGGTGACGAAGGTGATCATGCCGCGCCTCGAAGATGGAGATCAAAAGGCGCAAGATGATACTGGCCATATCATGTCACTTTATGATTTGCATGTGATGTTTGTCATGTTTACATCTTATTTGCTTAGAACGACGGTAGCATAAATAAGATGATCCCTCACTAAAATTTCAAGAGATGTGTTCCCCATAACTGTGCACCGTTGCGAAGGTACGTTGTTTCGAAGCACCACGTGATGATCGGGTGTGATAGATTCTAACGTTCGCATACAACGGGTGTAAGCCAGATTTACACATGCGAAACACTTAGGTTGACTTGACGAGCCTAGCATGTACAGACATGGCCTCGGAACACGGAAGACCGAAAGGTCGAACATGAGTCGTATAGCAGATACGATCAACATGAAGATGTTCACCGATGATGACTAGTCCGTCTCACGTGATGATCGGACACGGCCTAGTTGACTCGGATCATGTATCACTTAGATGGCTAGAGGGATGTCTATCTGAGTGGGAGTTCATTAAATAATTAGATGAACTTAATTATCATGAACATAGTCAAAAGGTCTTTGCAAATTATGTCGTAGCTTACGCTTTAGTTCTACTAAGATATGTTCCTAGAGAAAATTTAGTTGAAAGTTGATAGTAGCAATTATGCGGACTGGGTCCGTAAACTGAGGATTGTCCTCATTGCTGCACAGAAAGCTTATGTCCTTAATGCACCGCTCAGTGTGTTGAACCTCGAGCGTCGTTTGTGGATGTTGCGAACATCTGAGATACACGTTTTGATGACTACTGATAGTTCAGTGCGTAATGTTGAACGATTTAGAATTGAGGCACCGAAGACATTTTGAAACGTCGTGGAACATATGAGCTGTTCCAAGAGCTGAAATTGGGATTTTAGGCTTGTGCCCACGTCAAGAGGTATGAGACCTCTGACAAGTTTCTTAAGCCTGCAAACTAAGGGAGAAAAGCTCAACCGTTGAGCATGTGCTCAGATTGTCTGAGTACTACAATCGCTTGAATCGAGTGGGAGTTAATCTTCCAGATGAGATAGTGATGGTTCTCCAAAGTCACTGCCACCAAGCTACTAGAGCTTCGTGATGAACTATAACAAATCAGGGATAGATATGATGATCCTTGAGCTATTCGCGATGTTTGACACCACGAAAGTAGAAATCAAGTAGGAGCATCAATTGTTGATGGTTAGTAAAACCACTAGTTTCAAGAAGGGCAAGGGAAAGAAGGGATACTTCATGAAACGACAAATCAGTTGCTGCTCTAGTGAAGAAACCCAAGGTTGAACCCAAACCGGAGACTAAGTGCTTCTGTAATGAGGGGAACGGTCACTGAAGCAGAACTACCCTAGATACTTGGTAGATGAGAAGGTAGGCAAGGTCGACAGAAGTATATTGGATATACATTATATTAATGTGTACTTTACTAGTACTCCTAGTAGCACCAGGGTATTAGATACCGGTTCGGTTGCTAAGTGTTGGTAACTCGAAATAAAAGGCTACGGAATAAACGGAGACTAGCTAAAGGTGAGATGACGATATGTGTTGGAAGTGTTTCCAAGGTTGATGTGATCATAGAGACATCATGGTATGCACGTCAAGATTGGTGTTAAACCTAAATAATTGTTATTTGGTGTTTGCGTTGAGCATAGACATGATTGGATTATGTTTATCGCAATACGGTTATTCATTTAAGGAGAATAATGGTTACTCTGTTTATTTGAATAATACCTTCAATGGTCTTGCACCTAAAGTGAATGGTTTATTGAATCTTGATCGTAGTGATACACATGTTCATGCCAAAAGATATAAGATAGTAATGATAGTACCACATACTTGTGGCACTTCCATTTGAGTCATATTGGTATAAAACGCATGAAGAAGCTCCATGTTGATGGATCTTTGGACTCACTCGTTTTTGAAAAGATTGAGACATGCAAACCATGTCTATTGGTGTATGCGCATGAAGAAACTCCATACAGATGGATCATTTGGACTCACTTGATTTTAAATCACTTGAGACATGCAAATCATACCACATGGGCAAGATGACTGAAAGGCCTCGTTTTCAGTGAGATGGAACAAGAGAGCAACTTGTTGGAAGTAATACATTTGATGTGTGCAGTCCAATGAGTGCTGAGGCACGCAGTGGATATCGTTATGTTCTTACTTCACAGATGATTTGGGTAGATGCTAAGAATATTTACTTGATGAAACACAAGTCTGAATTATTGAAAGGTTCAAGTAATTTCAGAGTGAAGTTGAAGATCGTCGTGACAAGAGGATAAAATGTCTATGATATGATCATAGAGATATCTGAGTTACGAGTTTGGCACACAATTAAGACATTGTGGAAATTGTTTCACAACTAATACCGCCTGGAACACCATAGTGTGATGGTGTGTCCGAACATCATGACTGCAACCTATTGGATATGGTGCATACCATGATGTCTCTTATCGAATTACCACTATTGTTTATGGGTTAGGCATTAGAGACAACCGCATTCACTTTAAATAGGGCACCACGCAATTCCGTTGAGACGACACCGTGTGAACTATGGTTTAGAGAAACCTAAGCTGTCATTTCTTAAAAGTTTGGGGCTGCGACGCTTATGTGAAAAAGTTTCAGGCTCATAAGCTCGAACCCAAAGCGGATAAATGCATCTTCATAGAATACCCAAAACAGTTGGGTATACCTCCTATTTCAGATCCGGAAGCAAAGTGATTGTTTCTAGAAACAGGTCCTTTCTCGAGGAAAAGTTTCTCTCGAAAGAATTGAGTGGGAGGATGGTGGAGACTTGATGAGGTTATTGAACCATGACTTCAACTAGTGTGTAGCAGGGCACAGGAAGTTGTTCCTGTGGCACCTACACCAATTGAAGTGGAAGCTTATGATAGTGATCATGAAACTTCGGATCAAGTCACTACCAAACCTCGTAGGACGACAAGGATGCATGCTACTTCAGAGTGGTACGTAATCCTGTCCTGGAAGTCATGTTGCTAGACAACAATGAACCTACGAACTATGGAGAAGCGATGGTGGGCCCGGATTCCAACGAATGGCTCGAGGCCATAAAATCCGAGAGGATCCATGTACGAAAACAAAGTATAGACTTTGGAAGAACTACTTGATGGTCGTAAGGCTGTTGGGTACAGATGGATTTTAAAAGGGAAAACGGACAATGATGGTAAGTATCACCATTAAGAAAGCTCAACTTGTCATTAAGATGTTTTCTGACAAGTTCAAGGAGTTGACTACGACGAGACTTTCTCACTTGTAGCGATGCTAAGAGTCTGTTGGAATTATATTAGCAGTTACTGCATCATTTATGAAATCTTACAGATAGGATGTCAAAACATTGTTTCCTCGACGATTTTCTTGAGGAAAGGTTGTATGTGATACAACAAGAAGTTTTTGTCAATCCTGAAAGATGATAACAAGTATGCAAAGCTCCAGCGATCCTTCTAAGGACTGGAGTAAGCATCTCGGAGTTGGAATATAAGCTTTGATGAGATGATCAAAGATTTTGGGTTTATACAAAGTTTATGAGAAACTTGTATTTCCAAAGAAGTGAGTGGGAGCACTATAGAATTTCTGATGAGTATATGTTGTTGACATATTGTTGATCAAAAATGATGTAGAATTTCTGGAAAGCATATAGGGTTGTTTGAAAAGTGTTTTTCAATGGAAAACCTGGATTAAGCTACTTGAACATTGAGCATCAAGATCTATAAGGATATATAAAAAACGCTCAATAGTACTTTCAAATGAATACATACCGTGACAAGATTTTGAAGGAGTTCAAAATAGATCAGCAAAGAAGGAGTTCTTGGCTGTGTTACAAGGTGTGAGTATTGAGTAAGACTCAAGACTTGACCATGGCAGAAGAGAGAGAAAGGACGAAGGTTGTCCCCTATGCTTTAGACGTAGGCTCTACAATATGCTATGCTGTGTACCGCACCTGAAGTGTGCCTTGCCATGAGTTAGTCAAGGGGTACAATAGTGATCCAGGAATGGATCACATGACAGCGGTCGAACTTATCCTTAGTAACTAGTGGACTAAGGAATTTTCTCGATTATGGAGGTGGTAAAAGAGTTCGTCGTAAAGGGTTACGTCGATACAGACTTTGACACTAATCCGGATGACTCTGAGTAGTAAACAGGATTCGTATAGCAGAGCAGTTATTTGGAATAGCTCCAAGTAGCGCGTGGTAGTTGCATCTACAAGATGACATAGAGATTTGTAAAGCACACACGGATCTGGAAGGTTCAGACCCGTTGACTAAAGACCTCTCTCACAAGCGAGATATGAACAAACCCCATAGGTGTTGGATTCATTACAATCACATAGTGATGTGAACTAGATTATTGACTCTAGTGCAAGTGGGAGACTGTTGGAAATATGCCCTAGAGGCAATAATAATATGGTTATTATTGTATTTCCTTGTTCATGATAATTGTCTATTGTTCATGCTATAATTGTATTAACTGGAAACCGTAATACATGTGTGAATACATAGACCACAACATGTCCCTAGTAAGCCTCTAGTTGACTAGCTCGTTGATCAATTGATGGTTATGGTTTCCTGACCATGGACATTGGATGTCATTGGTAACGGGATCACATCATTAGGAGAATGATGTGATGGACAAGACCCAATCCTAAGCATAGCACAAGATCGTGTAGTTCGTTTGCTAAGAGCTTTTCTAATGTCAAGTATCGTTTCCTTAGACCATGAGATTGTGCAACTCCCGGATACCGTAGGAATGCTTTGGGTGTACCAAACGTCACAACGTAACTGGGTGGCTTAAAGGTACACTACAGGTATCTCCGAAAGTGTCTGTTGGGTTGGCACGAATCGAGATTGGGATTTGTCACTCCGTATGACGGAGAGGTATCTCTGGGCCCACTCGGTAATGCATCATCATAATGAGCTCAATGTGACCAAGTGGTTGGTCACGGGATCATGCATTACGGTACGAGTAAAGTGACTTCTCAGTAACGAGATTGAACGAGGTATTGGGATACCGACGATCGAATCTCGGGCAAGTAACATACCGATAGACAAAGGGAATTGTATACGGGATTGATTGAATCCTCGACATCGTGGTTCATCCGATGAGATCATCGAGGAGCATGTGGGAGCCAACATGGGTATCCAGATCCTGCTGTTGGTTATTGACCGGAGAGTCGTCTCGGTCATGTCTGCGTGTCTCCCGAACCCGTAGGGTCTACACACTTAAGGTTCGGTGACGCTAGGGTTGTAGAGATATTAGTATGCGGTAACCTGAAAGTTGTTCGGAGTCCCGGATGAGATCCCGGACGTCACGAGGAGTTCCGGAATGGTCCGGAGGTAAAGATTTATATATGGGAAGTCTTGTTTTGGTCGCCGAAAAAGTTTCGCGCATTATTGGTATTGTACCGGGAGTGCCGAAAGGGGTCCGGGGGTCCACCAGGGGGGTCCACCTGCCCCAGGGGGGCCACATGGGCTGTAGGGGTGTGCGCCTTGGCCTATATGGGCCAAGGGCACCAGCCCCAAGAGGCCCATGCGCCAAGAGATAAGGGAAAAGGGAGAGTCCTAAAGGGGGAAGGCACCTCCTAGGTGCCTTGGGGAGTATGGACTCCTCCCTAGCCGCACCCTTCCTTGGAGGAAGGGCCAAGGCTGCGCCCCCCTCTCCCTTGCCCCTATATATATGTGGGGAGGGGGAGGGCAGCCAGACCTAAGCCCTGGCGCCTCCCTCTCCCTCCCGTGACACATCTCCCTCCTCCCGCAGCGCTTGGCAAAGCCCTGTTGGAATCCCGCTGCTTCCACCACCACGCCGTCGTGCTGCTGGATCTCCATCAACCTCTCCTTCCACCTTGCTGGATCAAGAAGGAGGAGACATCCCCGGGCTGTACGTGTGTTGAACACGGAGGCGCCGTCCGTTCGACGCTAGATCGGATCTTCCGCGATTTGAATCGCTGCGAGTATGACTCCATCAACCGCGTTCTTGTAACGCTTCCGCTTCGCGATCTACAAGGGTATGTAGATGCACTCCTTCCCTCTCGTTGCTAGTAAACTCCATAGATTGATCTTGGTGATGCGTAGAAAATTTTGAATTTCTGCTACGTTCCCCAACAGGATCTCATTACTATCATTGTTGTGCTAGTTGCTTCGTTCTATCGCTATGCTGCGCTACCTATCACTTGCTCTTCAAGCCTCCCAAATTGCCATGAAACCACCTCTAACCTTTGTCACCCTTCCTAGCAAACCATTGTTTGGCTATGTTACCACTTTTTGCTCAGCCCCCTCTTATAGAGTTGGTAGTTGCAGGTGAAGATGAAGTTTGCTCCATGTTGGATTATGTTTATGTTGGGATATCACAATATCTCTTATTTAAATAATGCATCTATTTACTTGGTAAAGGGTGGAAGGCTCGGCCTTATGCCTGGTGTTTTGTTCCACTCTTGCCGCCCTAGTTTCCGTCATATCGGCGTTCTGTTCCTTGATTTTGCGTTTCTTACGCGGTTGGGTGTTATGGGAACCCTTTGACAGTTCGCTTTGCATAAAACTCCTCCAGCAAGGCCCAACCTTGGTTTTACCATTTTCCTACCTAAGCCTTTTTCCCTTGGGAGACGCGCTCCCGAGGGTCATCTTTATTTTACCCCCCCCCCCCACGGCCAGTGCTCCTCTGAGTGTTGGTCCAAACTAGAGCCCTTTGCAGCGCCACCTCGGGGAAACTTGAGGCCTGGTTTTAGTTGTAAGGATTGCTCATCCGGTGTGCCCTGAGA
>NC_057796.1:438515395-438538456 GCF_018294505.1 Triticum aestivum
AAGGCCCAACCTTGGTTTTACCATTTTCCTACCTAAGCCTTTTTCCCTTGGGAGACGCGCTCCCGAGGGTCATCTTTATTTTACCCCCCCCCCCCACGGCCAGTGCTCCTCTGAGTGTTGGTCCAAACTAGAGCCCTTTGCAGCGCCACCTCGGGGAAACTTGAGGCCTGGTTTTAGTTGTAAGGATTGCTCATCCGGTGTGCCCTGAGAACGAGATATGTGCAGCTCCTATCGGGATTTGTCGGCACATCGGGCGGCTTTGCTGGTCTTGTTTTACCATTGTTGAAATGTCTTGTAAACCGGGATTCAGAGACTGATCGGGTCTTCCTGGGAGAAGGAATATCCTTCATTGACCGTGAGAGCTTATAATGGGCTAAGTTGGGACACCCCTGCAGGGTATAAACTTTCGAGAGCCGTGCCCGCAGTTATGTGGCAGATGGGAATTTGTTAATGTCCGGTTGTAGAGAACTTGACACTTGACTTAATTAAAACGCATCAACTGCGTGTGTAGCCGTGATGGTCTCTTTTCGGCGGAGTCCGGAAAGTGAACACGGTTTTTGGGTTATGTTTGAACGTAAGTAGTTTCAGGATCACTTCTTGATCATTGCTAGTTTCACGACCGTTCCGTTGCTTCTCTTCTCGCTCTTATTTGCGTATGTTAGCCACCATACATGCTTAGTCGCTGCTGCAACCTCACCACTTTACCCCTTCCTTACCCATTAAGCTTTGCTAGTCTTGATACCCATGGTAATGGGATTGCTGAGTCCTCGTGGCTCACAGATTACTGCAACAACAGTTGCAGGTACAGGTTTTGCGATGATCATGACGCGAGAGCGATGTTGCTTGTTTTGGAGTTCTTCTTCTGCTTCTTCTTCGATCAGGGGATAGGTTCCAGGTCGGCAGCCTAGGCTAGCAGGGTGGATGTCGTTTGAGCTTCTGTTTGTGTTCCATCCGTAGTCGGATGTTGTTCTCATGTATATTGATATATTCTTGCGGCATTTGTATGCCTTATATGTATCCCCATCTATTATGTAATGTTGATGTAATGATATCCACCTTGCAAAAGCGTCTTCAAGTTGCGCTTCTATCCTTGGTGGGACCTTCGAGTTCCTTTAGGATAGGGTCGCATCTTGGGCGTGACAGCTTCTTCTTCAAGTTTGTCTTCCGGACTCCAATCCTCCTCGAGTTCGTCCGTCTGGACATAGTCAACGAAGCTCTAGCGTAGATTCCTACCGTCTTCTTTGGGCGATGAGATTACAGTTTCTTGTTATAGCGCGAGATATGGTGTCAGGTGCTTGAAATCTATGCAAGGGTTCAACGTCGAAGACTACGGCTCCAGAGCGCTGGTCCTTAGGGGCATATGTGCACAAAGACTTCTCGGCTGTCATCGACAAGGTCAAGCCGGCTCGTTTTCGCGACAGTACTGGTCATTCGGTGGTCTCAAAATCTCGATGTAATTTTTACTATGTTTGAGATGTTGTATACTTCTAGTGATCTTTTAAATTTATATTTGGTCGTTGTTGCAAAAAAAGATCAAATATGAATTTACTTACCACACATACCGTGTGGTTACGTTTAAGTACCGGAGAAACTTCACATATGTTTCGCTGGAAGCCCTTTGTGTTGCTTTTCTAGTGGGCATTTTTGAGCTGCTTAATCGCCCACAATCTTCAATGCAAACATCGTATTTGAAGCACGGCGCAATGAATCTCGACAAACACGGACAATAACAACTTTGTGGCTCGTCTGCTTTCAGCCCACAGATCAATGGCCCCGATTTCATCCGGCATTGTGGCTTTTCTTGAGGGTGGGGGGTGTCAAGTACCCCCCCTCTATAAACTAATATCCTCCGCGTTCGCTCGTTCCAACGATCGAATCGATGGAAAGCCTCGCATCCTCCGACAGCTTCCCTTGTATCGTGTTGGAGCCTACCACATGCACGTAAAGTCCAGCGAAGGCGTGCAAAGGCTTCAGGCCCACCCATTAATGTACATGTAATCTCTCTCCCTCCCCCGAATTTTTTTTGGGGTGGGGGGTGGGGGGCTAATTGACCCATAACCCTTCCCCTAATCATCTAGATAACCCATTGCCTCCTTTCCAAATCGGGAGATCCTAACATGTCGGAAAGCGAGCGTTCGCACGCGCGCGCAATTGCAACCCTCCTAAAATAGTGCCTGCCCTAAAACGTCTTATATTAGTTTACAGAGGGAGTACATTTTAGGTTCATTTCTGTTTTGATCTTTTGTGCTTTTGGTTTTCTTCATAAACAATAAAATAAGTGAACTATATTTTGACACTTTCCTTGGAATGGAGGGGCAACGATGTGTTCTGTTATGTTAGGTTTTTATCTATTGGGTGGACGATAAGCGTGAGCGATTATTATAGAACCATCAAGATAGTATAGCTTGTGCACATGTTTTAGAGAGTTTTTGTCCGAATCATGGTGAATTGTACACAGAAGGTAAAGTTCAGATCTTACAAATAACAAATTCAAAAACTTTCATATATTAAAATATATTATGCATGTTTATCATTCACTAGTAATTTTTTTCTGAAAGACCGTTCACTAGTAATTGTGCATGCACAAGGCGGTATCAACTGATCCTAACTTATGAAAGCCAATAAATATTAAGACCACGTTATATTTATTGAAGTCATGGAAGCTACATATCCCTAATGCAGTTCTATATACAATACATATGTAAAAACCTTTTTTTCTTTAACTAACTATGCAGAGTATAGAAAGGATATAAGATTCTAGCAAAGTGGCATTTAGATTAAGTATATTCATATGTTCTACTCCCATAGTTGTACTAGGTATACGGATTGTAGGCATGAGAGTGATTGTTTTAGTTGCGGACAAAGAACGACACGGAACCCAAGAAAATGCATAGGGGAAGGCACAACATGCTTGATGTGAGTTAGGGGGTGTTTGTTTCCAGGGACTTTTTTGTGTAGGGACTAGAAAAAGTCCCTCTTAGAGACTTTTTTACCAAACGGGAGGGACTTTTTAGGGACTAAACTAGGCATTTGGGACTAAATGAAGAAGACTCTCAAGGAGAGTCTTTTTGGGACTTTTCCAATAATGCCCCTCCATGCACCTATTGGCCCGCCACCCCATGGTGTTATTTGTTTGTTATTTTTCTATATACTAGGGGCAACATGGTCATTTAATAACCTCTAGGAAGGGACTAGGGACTTTTTAGTCTCTGGAAACAAACAGGGAGGGACTTTTTAGGGACTAGGGACTTTTTAGTTGGGACTAGAAAAAGTCCTAGGACTAGAGAACCAAACATGTCGGGTGGTTGGTGCGACATATGCCAATGGATGGCTTATCATTGTGGGTGCCAATAAGACATCGCCGGTGCCTGGAAACGGGATGAGGCGAAGACATGCACGCCGGCGGATCTTACCCAGGTTCGGGGCTCTCCGGGGAGATAACACCCCTAGTCCTGCTCTGCGGGGTCTCCGCATGATCACTAGATCAAGGAAAGGTAGCTACAATCGCTCCTAGAGCTGTTGGGTTCAAGGGAGAAGAAGAACAAGGCTAGATCTTACTTCTCTCTATCTCTATGGGGTGTGTGCTGTGTTCAGAAGCTAACCCTTTGCATGGGTGTTCCGGGGGGTTTATATAGGCCTACCCCCCGGGGGTACAACGGTAATCCGGCTGGGCACTGGTCCCAGCCGTCAGTGTCTACGCTCGCCGGCTTCTCCGCTGGCTGTTGGGTCCCGCCGACTGGTGGGTCCCACCGGCTGCCGGCTCCTTGGTCGACAGGCCGGCCCCACCGTCTAGGGTCTTGTCGGCGGCTGCTTACTGTAGCCTCGCCTCTGATGACGAGGGCTTTGTCGAGGTAAGCATGGCTACAGTGGGCTGCCTCGGGGGCTCTCACTGTAGCCTTACCTCGTCTTGTCTTCTTAATGGGGCTCCTGCTTCGAGGAAAGGAGCGGCCGGCTCCTGAGAGCCGGCCACACCCTTGGCCGACTGGGGGGACGCCGGGCAGCCTTCATGCCTCTCTCTGGCTAAAGGGGCCCGCCGCGCGTGGGCCGTACGGGAGTCTGTCGTGGATGACGTTGAGAGTAGCGTGGCTACAGTACCGAGCCGCGCGGGAGATGGCCGTCCCGTACGGCCTCCTGTAGCCATGCCCGCCTCGGGCTTCAGGGGTAGTGGGCCGCACTGTGGCCACACCCCGTCTTGTCACCGTTATGTGGGAGTAGCTTTGGTGGTTGTGGTCTCGTCCGGCTTCTTGGAGTCGGCGCTCTTTGAGGCCGGCTTCTTGGAGTCGGCCACCCCGCGGTTGTCTTGGGGAGGGAGGTCGCTTGAGGCTGGGCCGCCTTCCGTGAGTCGGCGTCAGAGGTAGCCGGCCAGGGAAGGTGGTCCAATGCTCGAAGTGTTTGAAGGCCCAAAGGCCTGATAATTTTTCTGAAGAACCAGGGGTAGTCGGTTAGGCTACCCGTGGCCATTTACTCCGACAGTAGTCCCCGAAGCTGATTGGGCTTCGAGGTTGAGTAGGAGTTGAGAAGCACGATCAGCTTCCCATCTTAGCAAGCCGGTAGCTGGGAGCCGGCTCTGGTTAGGCGTGCCGCCTAGGTCGAAAACTTCTGGAGTCGGAGGGCGGGAGCTCGCCAACGCATGCTCCGGGCCGCGGGCCGGCCACTTGCCGCCTGCGGACCACGTGGCCAAAAAGCCTGCCAGCCCACGCGCGCGACGGGACGTCGCCGCAGGGCGGGGGCCCGCCACGTCCGCGCCCGGCCCAGGCGCGAATCGTCTGCATCCCGAAACCGCCCGCACGTCTCGTGCGGCAGTTTCGGCTCGCATTCATGCGCAATAATCGCGAGGCGTGGGGGGAGCGGGTGCAGTTAATCCCACGACTCCCCCCACGTTCGGCTTCCCCGGTCCTGCCTCGCGAAGCTATAAGTAGGGGGAGGTGCAGGGCGGCAGGCCCTTGCACGCTCGTCCTACCTCCACCATCTCCTTCGCTCTCCCGTTTTTGCGACAGCGCCTCGCCGCCGCGCTCTTCCACCGCACATTCCTCCGCCGCCGCGCTCGTTTTCACCATGCCTCCCGCCACAGAGCAGCACGGCGGGGATTGGGACGGCTCCAATGTCCACGAGGACCACGCTGAGTTCCTCCGCCAGACGCGGCGGCTGCCCGGCGCGGACAAGGTGGAGGTCCGGCTCGCGCCGGAGGCGGAAATTACGCCGGAGCCGCGGGAGGGCGAGCGGGTGGTGTTCCGCTCGCATTTCTTGCGCGGCATCGGCCTGCCGGTGAGCGCCTTCTTCCGCACCTGGCTTGATTTTTATCAGCTCCAGCCGCACCACGTCACGCCGAACGCGGTGGTGCTGCTGTCGGCCTTCGTCACCATGTGCGAGGGCTACCTCGGCGTCCTCCCAACCCTCGAGCTATGGGGGGAGCTCTTCCAGTCCAAGCTGGGCACGCGCAAGCAAGGCGTACCAGCCCAGACTGACGCCTTCATCGCGTCGCGGAGGTCGAGCGCCGACAACCCCTTCCCCGTCATCACGCTGATCCAGTCGGTGAAGAAGTGGCAGAAGTCGTACTTCTACGTCAGGAACATCGCCCCGCGGGGCGACTACGTCAACCTGCCGGCTTACGTAGCCGGCCCACCAGCGGGCAGGCGGCCCCAGTGGTCGTACCGGGCCGTGACGCTGACGCCGGCTGGGAACGCTGCCATCGCCCGACTACGGGTGATGGTCCAATCGGAGGGCCTGACGGGGCCCGACCTTCTGGCCGCGTTCGTCTCGTGCCGGGTTCTTCCGCTCCAGAGCCGTCCTCATCTGATCTGTCAGATGAGCGGCCAGCTCGATCCGAGCCGGATGTGCACCCAGGAGATGTCGCACGAGGAGGTGGCCTTTATGGTGAACTACCTCGCGAACTGCAAACTCTCCGTGGAGTGGCAGTTCGGCAAGGAGCCATACAGCCGAGCCAACCCGCCGCCTACGGTATGCTTTCCTTGTCTCTTCTTTTTCTCTCAGCTTTGACGCCGAGTTCCTCTTGGCCGACTCTGACTTAGTCGGCTCGTTCTTCGACAGAGCCCTCTTCTTCGGCCGGCCGGCGGGTCAGACGCGGAGCGCCGATTCGCCCCCAACCGGACCGAACACGATCGGGATGACCCCGACCTGAGGGCGGTCGGTATGGATGATGAAGTCAAGCCGGGTGGTGGCCAAGCCGGCGGCGAAGCAGGCGGCTCCGGGCTCAGCGCCACCTTTGACGACTGGCCGGACGACGATGAGGCCGAAGCCGTCCCGCGCCGCCAGCCGGCGTCTAGCCGCGGCGCGGGTTCCTCTGCTGCACCGTCTGCTCAGGGCGGCGGGCAGAAGCGTCGCGCCGCCCAGGGCTTGTTCGGCAGTCGGACGAAGAAGCCCAGAGGCGGGGCGGCGGCGACCAGGCGGGAGGAGGCGACCGCGAAGGCAGCTCGCTTCTGCAAGGCGGTGAAGCAACCCCAGACCGTGTCGGCGTAAGTCCATTTTCTTTCGTATACCCTCTTTCTTTCTTTTCTTTGGTGGTTCCTGAAACCTTGTCTTTTTTCTCCAAATGATCAGAGCTCCGTTGTCGCTTGAGCGGGCGGCTGCCGGCTCCGTCGTCGAGTCGCCGAGGGGGTCTGGGAGCACCACCCGCCGCGTGGACCCTCGCGCCGATCTTCAGGCGGCGACGGAACAGAACGCGCGGGAGGCGGGGGAGGAGCGGGAGGCACGAGAGGCGGAAGCACGGGAGGCGGAGGCACGGAAGGCGGCCGCCGCCCAGGCGGCACGGGAGGAGGAGGCGGCGAAGGCGCTCGCCGATGCTGCAGCCAGGGCCCAAGCAGAGGTTGCAGCAGCGGAAGCAGCGGGGGAGGTTCTGATGGTCACCCCCCTGCGCGTTGCGGCGCCGGGGTCCATGGAGCCCTCGCCAGAGGGAGCCAGCGGCGACCAGCCAGGGCTGGGGGGAAGCGACGACATCATCATCTTGGAGAGGGCGCCGGTGCCGACCCCGCCAACTGGAGCGGCCCAAGGCAGCCGGCCTGATCCGCCGCCTGCAGAGTCGGCGGGGGGCGAGCCGGCCATGAGGGCTGAGACGGCGGTCCAGATTCCGCCGAGCCGGCGCGCGGGGAAGGCCGCGTCGGAGCCGCAGAAGGCCGCGTCGGAGCCATAGCCGGCCGTGGGCTCCAGCTCGTCGGCCCGTGATGCGGAGGCGGCCAGCGCTACCTCAGGGTGGACGCCAGGCGGAGGGACGGCCGTGGTGAATGTGGCCGCGCAGGACGTCCGGACCCGGCTCCAGGCCCAAGCTACGGCGCTGAGGCAGTACACCGACGAGTTCCTCGCGACGCGGGTGGCCATCCGGGTTAGGCTTCTTATCTTGCTCTTGATTTCTTCTTGATCTTGATTTCCTCCGTGGGGGCGCGTCAGCGCACCCACTGGGTGTAGTCCCCGAGTTCCGAGTCGGCTGCTGAGCAGGCGGCTTGGAACTTCTTAGAGGATTTGTCTTTTGCTATTCTTGTTCTTACTCCGATCTTCTGTCTATTCTGCAGGACTACCACAATCTTCGTGCGGCCGCCTTCAACTCCCAGGCTCGGGAGCTGGCCCAGAAGACCGCCGACCTTACTGAGAGCCGAGGTATGTGCTTGGTTCTTTGTCTCATGTGGGGGCGCGTCAGCGCACCCACTGGGTGTAGTCCCCGAGAATCGGGCCGATTGCTGAGCAGTCGGGTCGGATCTTCCTTGACGACTCCCTCTTACTATTCTTTGTTTTTCTGCCGTCTCTGCAGCGGCCAACGCCGGTCTGAGGGCACAGCTGGGAGAGTCTCAGACTGCCCTCCGAGCCAAGGACGCCGAGCTCGCCGCCTTGGTGCAGGAGCGCGATCGCCTGGTCAAGAAGCTGGCCGACCAGGAGGAAGGCCACAAGGCGGCCCTGAAGGCTGCACAGGACCGCGAAGCCACTCTCCAGGCCGAGTTCGAGACGGAGGCGGCTGGCTGGGCTGAGGCCAGGCAGACTCTGATCTCTGGCTATGGCCAGATCGAAGATCTGGTTGACGGTAAGCCGCCTACCTCTTCGTCCTTTCTTGCCATCCGCCACTTTGGCTTGTTTTCTGATTTTGGTGTTCTTTTCTTCCTTTCTTGCGCAGAGTATTTCCCTGGCTATTCTACTGCCGCCAACCATACCATCGAGGCCCGTCGCCAAGCGCGGAGGCAGGCTGGCTTTGAAATCTCACCCACCGCCGGCCGCTCGCTGGAGGAACAGCTTCTGGCGATCCAAGCCCGTATCCAGCCGGCTCACCGACTGCTCCGCCGGCTATAGCGCGTTGGGGCGCAAGTCTTGGCCGCCCTCTGGCCCGGCCAGGCGGTTCCTCGCACCCCCCCTTCGGACTGCCGACTGGCTGGAGGTGGCAGTCGGCCGCTTCGAAGCCTGGAAGGCCTCGGCGGCTCGCTCCGGCGCCAGGCGGGCGCTAGAGTTCGTCAAGGCCTGGTATCCCGGCCTGAGCCTGGATCAGCTGGCTACCTGGCGGCAGCAAGCCGACACGGAGCTAGAGCCGGCGCGGCCGGCTATCATCCGGCGGGCTTCGGCGATCGCCGACTACACCGACACCAGCGTCTTCGCCCCCGAGGTAGACGACAACGGTGTCGCCCAGCCGGAGGAGTGGTTCGGGCTGAACCCGGGGGACGGTGAAGACTCGACGAAGGAGATCGACTCCAGCGACGAGGGTGAAGAGGAGGAGGAGGAGGGTGAAGACGCCGAGCCGACTGGTGGAGCAGCCGACCAGCCTCAGCTTGACCGCTCCTCCAGCACTACGCCACGCGCGAGCGCGTCGCCTGCCCCTGGTGGCGGCCAAGCCGGGACTCGCTAGGCGGCCACTCCTTCAGCCGGCCAGGCCGCCTTCACCGGCCAGCACGGCCTCCGCACCGCGCCTTAGTCTAGTCCGCCGTCTTTTTATTTTCCTGTCTTGTTACTTTTGGAACAAAACTTTTTGTTAAGTTTGCACAATTCCACCCACTGGGGGTGTATTCGAACCATGTTGATGGCCAGCCGGCTGGCGGCCTTATATGTATATATAACTTATGCATGCGTTTGGCTTTTCCATGTACTTTGCTTTTCGCCTTTCTGCTGTTTCCTTTGCCACCCTCCTTTGGCTGCCGCCTTCCCAGTCCAACAGTTGCTCTGCAATCTGTTGCTGGAGAAGTGCTTGGCCGATTGGGAGGGCAAGTACTCTAGCTTTACTGGACTAAAGCTAAGTTTTTAGGGAGCCGGCCAGCCGGCTGTTTTGAGAGCCGGCAGGCATGTTTGGAGGCCGTCTTGTTGCTATATAGGTTCGTTGTTCCTTAGCCATTTTTCGTGTGGGCGTCCTTTCTGCCTTGCCTCTTGCTAGTCGGACAGTCGGTTCTTCGAGCTGCGACTTTCAACAAGAGGGGACTCGGGAGCCGGCACACTACTTTTCTGACTTCAGGTAGAACTTCCAATATAGCTCAACGCGGCCAGTCCCCGGGCCGACTAGTCAAACCCGGTGCCGGACAAGGAATCAAATGTAATAATACATTCATGGATATGACACTCGTCATTCATAGATAAACAAAGGCAGTCCCCGAGTACTGGTCGGGGGGCCTGTTGGGTTGTACTTAATACAAAAGGGGAGCATGACACATACTGCTTTTAACTGTAAAATCGTCTCAGGAGGTTTGCGTTCCATGGTCGCTCCGACTCCTTGCCGGAGTCGTCTCTCTTGCGTGCTCTTGGTTTCTGCGCGTCGATCAAGTAATAGGAGTCGTTGCCGAGTGCCTTGCTGACGACGAAGGGGCCTTCCCAAGGGGCCGAGAGCTTGTGCTGGCCGGTTGTTCGCTGGATCAGCCGAAGCACAAGGTCGCCCTCTTGGAAGGATCTTGGCTTGACCTTGCGGTTGTAGTAGCGGCGCAGCCCTTGCTGGTAGATGGCGGACCGGCTGAGTGCTAATAGCCGGCCTTCTTCCAGTAGGTCGACGCCGTCTTTTCTTGCTTCTTTGGCCTCCTCCTCCGTGTACATGGTGATCTGAGGCGAGTCGAACTCGATGTCTGTTGGGATGACAGCCTCGGCACCGTACACGAGGAAAAACGGAGTGAAGCCGGTTGACTTGTTCGGTGTAGTGCGCAGACTCCAGAGGACAGCCGGCAGCTCTTCGAGCCAGCAGCCGGCCGATCGCTCCAGTGGTACAACCAGTCGGGGCTTGATGCCGGAGAGGATGAGTCCATTTGCTCGCTCGACCTGGCCGTTTGACTGCGGATGGGCGACGGACGCTAAGTCTAGTCGGATGCCCTGCGTCGCACAGAAACGAGCCAGTGCTCCTTTGGCGAAGTTCGTGCCGTTGTCGGTGATGATGTTGTGCGGCACGCCGTACCGAGTAGTGATGTCGGTGATGAATGTCACGGCAGTCGGCCCATTGAGCTTCTTGATTGGCTTTGCTTCAATCCACTTTGTGAACTTGTCCACAGCAACAAGTAGATGTGTCAGGCTGCCGCGGGCTGTCTTGAAGGGGCCCACCATGTCCAGTCCCCAGACGGCAAAAGGCCAGGTGAGGGGAATGGTCTTGAGTGCAGAAGCCGGCAGGTGTTGCTTGGAACTAAAAACTTGGCATCCTCTGCAGTTCTTGACTATTTCTTTAGCATCCTCCAAGGCAGTCGGCCAGAAGAAACCATGGCGGAAAGCCTTGGCCACAAGGGATCTTGAGGCTGCGTGGTGGCCGCATTCGCCTTGGTGGATGTCTTTGAGGATTGCCACTCCTTTTTCTGGCTCGACGCAACGCTGGAAGACTCCAGTGACGCTGCGCTTCACAAGCTCTCTGTTGATTACTGCATATGCTGCGGCTCGTCGTTGCACTAGTCTTGCTGAGATCTCATCAGCCGGCAGCTCTCTGCTGACTAGGAACTTGAGGATGGGCTGGGCCCATGAGGGAGCTGTGACTTCTTCTTCTGTTAATGCAGCCACCATGACTCGGGTGGGTGGGTTGGGTGAGTCGGTCATTGCTTCTTGTGCCGTTGCAGTCCCCGGGCCGACAGCTGCAGTCCCCGGGCCGGATTCTGAAGTCCCCGGGCCAGGTGCGACTACGGAAGTCCCCGGGCCAGTTGTTGAAGTCCCCGTGCCGCCTGCGGGGTTTCTCCAGTCGGATCTGGCTGTATCTGGCGCAGGCGGTACGAAGATGGAATCCGACTCTGGAGACGGCTTGATGGACGGCTTGAGGAGGCGCTGGAAGGAGACGCCAGTCGGTATGGCTTGTCGGGTGGAGCCGATCCGTGCTAGGGCATCTGCTTGGTCGTTGTCGGCCCTTGGCACGTGGAGGAACTCGCACCCCTCGAAGTATCCGCTGATCTGCTGGACGAGGAATCGATAACTCGCCATGTTTGCGTCCTTGGCGTCCCAGTCGCCAGACGATTGCTGGACCACCAAGTCCGAGTCGCCGTAGCACAGGATCCGGCGTATGCCAAGCTCTTTGGCTAACCGGAGCCCATGTACGAGCGCCTCGTACTCGGCCACGTTGTTGGAGGCGGCGAAGTGGATCTGCAGCGTGTACTTGAGCTTGTCGCCTTTGGGAGAGGTGAGGACGATGCCGGCTCCCAAGCCGGTGCGCATCTTGGACCCGTCAAAGTGCATCCGCCAATGGGTAGAGTCGGGAGCCGGCGGTAAGTACTGGGTCTCGGCCCAATCGACGAGGAAGTCGGCCAATGCTTGCGACTTGATGGCGGTGCGGGGTTGATAGAAGATCGTGTAAGGCGCTAATGCAATGGCCCATTTGGCCACCCAGCCGGATGCATCCCGGCTGCCTATGATCTCGGCAAGCGGGGCAGTGCACACGACCGTGATGGGGCGCTCTTGGAAGTAGGGCTTCAGTTTCTTGGCAGCGAAGTACACCCCATAGCACATCTTCTGGTAGTGCGGGTAGTTTTGCTTTGAGCTGGACAGTACTTCGCTGAGATAGTACACCGGCCTCTGGACTAGCTGGGCTCGGCCTTCCTCCGGGCGCTGGACCACAACAACAGTGCTGACGACTCGGCTAGTCGCGGCGATGTAGAGGAGCATGGGCTCCTTTTCAGTCGGTGCAGCCAGGACAGGCGGAGTGGTCAGCATTTTCTTCAAATCGTGGAAGGCTTGGTCGGCTTGATCATTCCACTCGAAGTGAGTGGACTTCTTCATGAGTCGGTACAGGGGGAGAGCCTTCTCTCCTAGTCGGCTGATGAAACGATTCAGGGAGGCTAAGCAGCCAGTGAACTTCTGCACATCTCGCAGCTTGGTGAGAATCTCCATCCTCTTGATGGCCTTGATCTTGACGGGGTTGCATTCGATGCCGCGCTCGGAGACCAGGAAGCCCAGCAGCTGGCCGGCTGGCACTCCGAACACGCACTTCTCGGGGTTGAGCTTGATCTGGAATCGGCGCAAGTTGGCAAATGTTTCTTTCAGGTCTTCCAGCAAGGTACCGCGCTTCTCTGTCTTCACCACAATGTCGTCTACGTAGACGTGGGCATTTCTGCCGAGTTGTTTCAAGAGGTATTTCTGCATGCAACGCTGAAAAGTGGCACCGGCATTTCTCAAGCCGAATGTCATAGTCAGGTAGCAGAAAGCTCCAAAGGGTGTGATGAAGGCAGTCTTCAGGCGGTCAGCTGGGTCCAACTTGATCTGATGGTATCCTGAGTACGCATCCAAAAAACTTAACAGCTCCCATCCGGCTATGGAGTCTATCACTTGGTCAATCCGCGGCAGAGCAAACGGATCTTTTGGGCAGGCCTTGTTCAGGCTGGTGTAGTCTATACACATACGCCACTTGTTATTCTTCTTCAGAACCAAAACGGGGTTGGCAAGCCATTCTAGAAAGAACACTTCCATGATGAAGCTGGCGGCGAGTAGCCGGGCTATCTCTTCTCCCACAATTCTTCGCTTCTCTTCTGACAGTCGGCGGAGGGGTTGCTTGACCGGCTTCGCATCAGCTCGGACATGTAGCTTGTGCTCGGCGAAATCCTTCGGGACACCCGGCATGTCCTTTGGGGACCATGCAAAGATGTCTCGATTCTCACGGAGGAAGTCGACGAGCTCGCCTTCCTATTTACTGTCCAAGTTCGCCCCAATGACAGCGAACCTCTCCGGGTTCTCCGGGTCCAGAGGTATCTTCTTCGCCTCTTTGGCAGGCTGGAAGGAGCCCTGCGCATCACAATCTTTGGGGTTGGGGGACAAGGCCGGCTGCTTGCCGGCCATGGCCACAACCCGCTCCAGCATCTTCTTCTCTTCGGCCACCACGAGGGACTCGGCCAGCCGGCTACTGGCCATGGCACACTCGATGGACTTCTTGTAGTCGCCGGCTACTGTGATGATCCCCTTCGAGCTCGGCATCTTCATCTTCAGGTAGGCGTAGTGGGGCACAGCCATGAACTTGGCCAGAGCAGGTCGGCCAAGCAGAGCGTGATAGGGGCTCTCCAAATCCACCACCTCGAACCAAATCGCTTCTCAGCGAAAATGATCTTTGTCTCCGAAGAGAACATCCATTTTAATCTTGTCGATTGGGGAGCAAGACAGGCCGGGGACGATACCATGGAAGACGGTGCGACTCGGCATGAGCTGCTTCGCTTTGATGTTCAGCTTCTCCATGGTATCGCGGTACAGTATGTTGATACTGCTTCCGCCGTCTATCAGGACTCGGGAGAATCGGGCAGCTCGCCTCTCCGTCGCGAGGGTGACATCCAAGACCATTGCATAGGAGCCAGGCGAAGGCATCACCTCTGGGTGGTCGGCCTGGCTCCAGCCGATTGGCTTTTCTGACCAGTGCATGAACTCGGGGGCGCTGGTGGCGACTGCATTCACTTCTTGGTGCTGTCGGCGTCGGCTACGCTTGTCGTCGGCTTGACTAGTGAAGACGACGTAGGCGGCGTGCTCATCGGGGAATTCGTCTTGAATGGCGCCGACTGCCGGTCGAGCCGCCGGCTGCTGAGGGGCTGGAGGCGGCGGGCCGGGAGGCGGAGGCGGCTGCATTCCCTCGCCCTTGGTGATGCGGGTGAGCCAGTGGCATTTCCGGGTTGTCTGGTTGGACGGCTTCGCGCCGCTGTGGAACTTGCAGGGGGCGTCGAGTGCTTGCTCGTAGGAGAAAGACGGTTGCCAAGCCGGCCTTCCACCCTTTTTCTTGGGAGCGGGCCGTCCTTCAGGCTGCTCGTCTTCAACGGTGGCCACCTGCCGACTAGAGGAAGTCGGCATGGGGCCCTTGTGCTTGTGGTCGTTCTGGTAGGGGAGCCGATTAGGGTCGCCAGCCGGCGTCTTGGGAGCCGGAGCAATCACTTTCCCAGAGGCGTCTACTCTCAACTCGGTCTTCATCGAGGAGTCGGCTGTGGCGTACTTGTCAGCGATGATCAGTAACTCATCGAGGGTGGCCGGCTCGTCGCAGAGGAGTCGGTGCTTGAGGAGGGTGCCCTCTCGGCACCCGGCGGTGAAATACTCGATGGCTTGGACCTCATGCACCCCCTCGCAAGAGTTGCGGAGCTCGGCCCATCGCGTGAGGTAGTCGCGGGTCGACTCGTTGGGCCCTTAGACGCAGAGGGAGAGCTGGCGAGGCTTGGGAGGCCGCTTGTAGGTGCTGGTGAAGTTGCGGACGAAAACTTCTGTGAAGTCCAGCCAACTGTTGATGCTGTAGGGCTTGAGGCTGTTGAGCCATGTGCGCGCCGTGCCTTGCAGCATGAGGGGGATGTACTTTACGGCGACGCGCCGATTGCCATTGGCTATGCTGACGGCCGTGGAGTAGTCGATGAGCCAATCTTCCGGCTTCACCGAGCCGTTGTACTTGGGCGTGTCTCTGGGGAGCGAGAACCCTTTGGGGAAGGGCTCGTCGCGGATGCGGGGGCCAAAGCATGGCGGGCCGACATCGTCTTCTTCTTCTAACGCCAAGGATCGGGCAAGGCGGTCGATCCTGTGGCGGGCGTCGTTTTCGCCGACTCCTTCTCGGCGGCCGAGTCGGTCGCCAAGAGTCGGATGTGTGATAGGCGGCGGAGTGAGGCGTCTTTCTCTTCGAGGCGGGGGAGGAGGTAGATTCCCTTGGTGTTCCACCGCTCGAGGGCGGCCCTCCGCGTCGCGCTCGATGGTGATGCGAGTCCGGCTGCGGCTGGCAGCCGGCTCCTTGTCTTTCTTCTGGCGAGTGCCGCTCGCAGTCGGCGAGCGGGACGTCGCGGCGTGCTCCCGGCGCGGGGGGTGGCTATCAGCACGGGCGCCGGCTTCGTGCCGTTCTGCAGCCGCGTCGATCAGCTGCTGGATCCGTCTTGCCATGTAGGGGAGCTCATCGGCTCCCAGCCCATTGAGCTCCTCTGCGGCCGCCTGAGCGTCTCGCAGATTCTCGAGCGGGGTGGCGTAGACGGGGCGATCCGCCCCCAGCAGGCTGGCGACGGCCGCGCCGCGCTTCTGGACGAATCCGGCTCGGCTCGGGCCGCTAGGCGGCAGCGTACCGAAGGCGGTGCGGTCGGCTTCGCGCTGGTGGGCCTCGGTGAGGCGTCTCATGGAGGCTATCTTCTGGCCCTCCGTGATGAGGGCAAGGCGGCGTGCCTCCAGGGTCTCGGCATCGGCGTCGGCCGGGAGGGGGACGGAGAGGTCGTGCATTGCCGCTTGCAGGGCGTCGCGGGCGTTCTCGCCCGAGTTGGCGGCGTGGCTGATGACCAGCACTTCGGTGACAGCGCTGCTGCCGCTGTCTGCTCGAGGGAGGGGGTCGTCGAAGACCACCACGTCGGAGGGGTAGGCGTCAAGCGATGCCGTGTCGGAGTCGATGAGCATCGGGTCGGTGGAGCCAACCGACTCCATGTCTGCAGCGGGCTCGCTGGAGACGTGAAGCTGGTCGAGGAGGCTGACGAGGCAGTTCTCGGGGTAGTCGGTGCCTGCGTCGGACGCAGGCTCGTCGGAGATGCGAGCTTCGCCGAGCAGATCGGCGAGGCAGCTCGCAGCGCAGGCGTCGTCGACGCCTTACAGCGCGTCGAGGCTAATGCCATCGGGCGCAGCAGGCTGGCTGCGCTCGCGGGGGAGGAAGAGGGTTCCCGTCCAGAACAGGTCTCCGGACGACGGTGCACCTGGCCCCACGGTGGGCGCCAAATGTCGGGTGGTTGGTGCGACATATGCCAATGGATGGCTTATCATTGTGGGTGCCAATAAGACATCGCCGGTGCCTGGAAACGGGATGAGGCGAAGACATGCACGCCGGCGGATCTTACCCAGGTTCGGGGCTCTCCGGGGAGATAACACCCCTAGTCCTGCTCTGCGGGGTCTCCGCATGATCACTAGATTAAGGAAAGGTAGCTACAATCGCTCCTAGAGCTGTTGGGTTCAAGGGAGAAGAAGAACAAGGCTAGCTCTTGCTTCTCTCTATCTCTATGGGGTGTGTAGTGTGTTCAGAAGCTAACCCTTTGCATGGGTGTTCCGGGGGGTTTATATAGGCCTACCCCCCGGGGGTACAACGGTAATCCGGCTGGGCACTGGTCTCAGCCGTCAGTGTCTACGCTCGCCGACTTCTCCGCTGGCTGCTGGGTCCCGCCGGCTGCCGGCTCCTTGGTCGACAGGCCGGCCCCACCGTCTAGGGTCTTGTCGGCGGCTGCTTACTGTAGCCTCGCCTCCGATGACGAGGGCTTTGTCGAGGTAAGCATGGCTACAGTGGGCTGCCTCGGGGGCTCTCACTGTAGCCTTACCTCGTCTTGTCTTCTTAATGGGGCTCCTGCTTCGAGGAAAGGAGCGGCCGGCTCCTGAGAGCCGGCCACACCCTTGGCCGACTGGGGGGACGCCGGGCCGTTTTCATGCCTCTCTCTGGCTAAAGGGGCCCGCCGCCCGTGGGCCGTACGGGAGTCTGTCGTGGATGACGTTGAGAGTAGCGTGGCTACAGTACCGAGCCGCGCGGGAGATGGCCGTCCCGTACGGCCTCCTGTAGCCATGCCTGCCTCGGGCTTCAGAGGTAGTGGGCTGCACTGTGGCCACACCCTGTCTTGTCACCGTTATGTGGGAGTAGCTTTGGTGGTTGTGGTCTCGGCCGGCTTCTTGGAGTCGGCGCTCTTTGAGGCCGGCTTCTTGGAGTCGGCGCTCTTTGAGGCCGGCTTCTTGGAGTCGGCCACCCCGCGGTTGTCTTAGGGAGGGAGGTCGCTTGAGGCTGGGCCGCCTTCCGTGAGTCGGCATCTGAGGTAGCCGGCCAAGGAAGGTGGTCCAATGCTCGAAGTGTTTGAAGGCCCAAAGGCCTGATAATTTTTCTGAAGAATCAGGGGTAGTCGGTTAGGCTACCCATGGCCATTTACTCCGACAAAACACCACCTTAAGCACGACATGCATCCATGTCGTCGTCCGAGAAACTTCATTGAACTTGTATCCTCTACCTTGTCCACTTCAACATGTGGCGCATGTGGCCAACATTTTACCGACACCTTCCATTCCCATGTCTATACTTTGCAATACTCTATCCCTCAGCTGCTCAACCTGCCTTTGCTGCGTTGATCTTCTTCTCTTGGCCCTATAGTTTGGACACCGGCTAGGAGCATTATATATTTATATGTAGCCACCCGCATTGCAACCGTTAATGCTATTCAACATAATATGAGGCGGAGGTTGTTGCACCGTTTGAACTGAGCATGATCAAATGAGCTGGTGAGCCACATCAACACCTGCATTCAACCACTTAATTCAAGTAGAGTCCAACTATGTCGCCAACTCTTTCTCCTCTCTGGTAGGAGTAATACTACATCCACATGAGTTTTAGTACGCATATACATCTGCCGCAAGCCTATCACGTTCAATGCGCGAGATTTCTTACATGCCACGTTGTTTTGCTCCCATTTACATACACATTGAAGACCACCATACCACCATCTATATCCTCATCGACCCTTGCATGTAGGGAAGCCGCCAAAGAGTAACCCAGTCGTGCTCTAGACCACCAAGTAGACATAGTACGAAAATATATTTCACAAAAAAGAAAATCCAATGTGACTAATTTTGTGCTCTAGATTTTAATATATTCTCCCTGATCAAACTTAAACAATAACGCAGAACAAATGTAGAACTTCAATTATTTTGAAACAGAGGTGTAGCTAACTTGAGCTGCTCGTTGTGCGAGTCGCACCCGAGGAAAAAGCACACACGTCGATGTCGATATGCCTGAGCACCATGCCGCCATGTGCAAATCCACACATGTATGGCCGTATGCATTGATTGATGCAGAGGCCGGCGGTTTTAAGCTCCTTTTCAAAAAAAAAAAACCTTGTGGCGGTGTGCGGAATACAATAGATAAGAAGGTGTAGCATCAATTAGTCCTGGTGAAGCTCGCTCGTCCTGCACAGTTGGCTCAACGTTTTCGATTTACTCCGTGTGCAAGATGAGATAACGACCGTCTTTAGTCTGCGAGAAAGAGCACGTTCGTTCCTGCTTGGAACTTTGGACTAGGTGCAAGGTTTCTAGATGCCCGATTTTTCCGTTACTGCGGCCGCCGGCTGTAGTCATACAGGTTCTGGAGGCATCACTAATTAATGGACAGAAGAAAAACATGGCCCCTTGACAAAAAGTCTTGCACGCATAGAATGTTCCTAGTCTGCCATTTCTCCACACACATGATTTCATTTCTACCGTATTGAATAAACAAACACATCATAGCAGGTTGAACAAACTGGATCCTTCAAAAAAAAAGGTTGAACAAACTGGAAATAAAACACTAACTAGTGCCTCTTGATGAAAAATAAAAGTTGCAGTGCACGTTCGGTCGGTCACATCTTGCAGCAGCTGCTCATCGCGCGGTTTGACCAGGCGCAAGACTTCCGCCCCCTATCCTCGAGTGGGTGCACAAGACCTTGGGCTGGCTTCCCTCGACCGATCGCTAGCCCAACAACGTCCCCGCTTCGCTCAAAGGCGCATACCTTGGGCTGGCTTCCCTCGAGCTGGACGGGTTGACTGCCGAGTTCCTTCGTAGCGCCTCGGAGATCATCAATCACAACATCTACGACGTCTTTGGCAAGCTATACTCGCACAATGGGCTCGGCTTCCGCAAGCTGAACGAGGTGTTCATCACCCTCCCACCAAAGAGACCAGATGCGGAGTCTTTGTTCGAGTACCGACCGATTAGCCTCATTCACCTCATTGCCAGGATCTTCGCCAAGGCCTTGTCTCTCCGTCTTGCTTCTCATCTCGGCTCCATGGTTTTTGCTGCCTTCATCGCCGACCGAAGCGTCCATGACAACTTTCTGCTTTTCGAACAAATGATGCGTCCCCTTCACAACCTCAAGGTCCCTCGGATGCTTCTCAAGCTCGACATCTCTCGCACCTTCTATTCGATTGCCCGGTTGTTCCTCCATGAGACACTGGCTCACCTGGGATTCGGCCAGAGATGAAGGGAGTGGATCTCGATCCTCCTTTCATCTGCATCCACATGCGTGTTGGTCAACGAGACTCCCAGCTCGCCGATCGACCATGCACGGGGCCTGCATCAGGGTGACCCGCTCTCCCGATGATCTTCACGCTCGTCATGGATGTCCTTAACTCATTCATCCAGTATGTTGTCCAGCGAGGGCTCATCCACCACCTTATCGCTCACCATGTGGCATGGAGCGCATCCTTATGTACTGACGATGTCGTCTTCTTCTGCCACTCCGACGAGCATGACATTTGCATAGTCCAAGGGTTGTTACGTGTTTGGTGTGGTGGCTGGGCCGTGCACTAACTTTTCTATGCTCTCCCACGCTTATCTAGTGCAACGACGACCCCATTGCTAGCATCTCTTCGTGTCCACGGCATGCCTGATTGCTCTGTTCCTAGTTAAGTACCTGGGCCTACCCCTCTCCATCTGCAAGCGTCGATATCTGACCTTCTTCCGCTTGCCGACAAGCTTGAGAAGAAGCTTCCCACATGGAAGGCTTGCATGTTGTCCATCGGTGATTGACTAGCGCTCATCTGGCATGTTCTTTGGGCAATGCTGACACACTTCCTCATTGCCTTGGTCCTCAACAAGTCCATCCTCTACAAGGTGAAGCACATCATTATCGATTTCCTCCGGGACAGCAACAAAGACGCGTGAGGCGGCCAGTGCCGGGTTAACCGGGACATGTTTTGCCACCCCACCTTCCTCGGTGGCCTTGGGGTCCAGGACTTGCAGTAGGCTGGCATCGCCTTGCGGACCCGTTCGCCATGGCTTCAGCGCACGGACCTAGATCGCTCCTGGAGCCACCTTCAATTGTCGCACGCCTAGTTTGAAAAACCACACCGGACCGGCGGTCAGACTGGAAAAAATCGGAACAGGCCTCCTCAGCGAGTTTTTTAAGCTAATAAGACCATTTTGCAATTAGACCAGAGAAAACCGGTAAAAAACCGGGCCATTGAACCAGGAAAAAACAGGAAAAATGTTTTAATAGAAATTGGGAGAAGTGGAATTTGATCCCAGGTTGTGTGAGTAGTACAGGGGGCCTGCCTACGGCCCAATAACCAACTCATTTGTGCTACTTTGTTGTCCACTACATGAAAATAATTTTATTTGACCATTGTTTCACACTATATTAGCACATATATTACTTTATTGCTTCAAAACCCAACAATCGAATCGGTGAACAGGTGGTCCGACCGGTAAAACCGGAACCGACAACCTTTTCGGTTCGATTTCCGGTTCGGTTTTTTAAACTATGGTCGCATGACCTGGCAGCCCTCCAAATATTTCGCTCCTAGACTTCTTGGATGTTGCAGGACGACAACACTTATCGTTTCCAGACCGACACCTGGACCGACGGTTCATCCATCCCCGGGCTTGTCCCCTGGTCTTCGCCCTTGTTCCCAAGCTAGTCCGATGAGAGCGCATCCTATGTCAGGGCCTTACCACCCGAGCTGGGTGCGCGACATTCATGGTGCACCGGGTTCTGCCAGCTCTCGGTTGGGCATGATGAGTTGTGTTGGAGGTGGACTCACAACAACCAATAATCGGCGAAATTATGCTACCTCGCCCTCACCCAAGGTTCAATCAAGGATGCTTTCTGGCGCCTATTCTGGAAGATTTGGCCCCCCTTGCGCGTCAAGGTTCAAGGTGTTCTCCTGGCTCGCCCTGCAAGATCTGGACTGCCTTGCTCGACGAGGGCTACCTCATGAGGAGCACTGCGTTATATGCGATCAAAAGCCGGAGAGTGTGCATCACCTCCTTGCAGGTTGCCACTTCTCCTGGCAAATTTGGCACGAGGTCCTGTCGTGATGTCAATTGACCACACAACTCCCTGATCATGCGATTCCTTTCTTAGATTGGTGGGCCTCCGCCTACTCATATGCCCCTGCTTCACTTTGTTGCGGGATCTCCTCCATCATTCACGGTCTGGTGGCTCTGAAAGCATCGATATGCATGTACTTGCGATGGCTTGCATCCCTCCATGAACCACCTAGTGCACACTATTCACGTGGACACGCGCACCTGGGCGAGCACTAGCGCATAGGGATAGAAAATCTTACCTGAGACGTAGACTTATGTGTCTAGGCGGAGCAACCCACACCCTACTCCAGGCTTCATGCTCGCGCCTTCTAGCGCACATGTTGCATGATGTCGCGCATCACTTTGTATTGTTCTTACTCCTTCTATCAATGAAAAGATACCCAAGCTCCTGAGTCTTGACTATTTGCGAATAAAAATAAAATTGTTTCTCCAAGCCTTGCATGAATAAACCCCGTAAAGCTATACTTGCACAAGTTGGGGTAAGTTAAGTGTTTTGACAAGCCACATGGGTTATCTGTACCAATATGCGAAAACTCAAATTGTTGAATGTCTCATGGGCGAGAGACACCCTGTGCTAGGCAGGACGCTGCACCACTTCTTTGCCTTTGGATTGTTGAGAAGATGATCAAGACCACGTAAGAGCATCTACAGTCGGGTTCCTCAAATACAAGACCTCCTATACATCCGTACGAACGGCCACCAAAAAGAGATACTCCCTCCGTCCGAAAATACTCGTCGGAAGAATGGATGTATCTAGATGTATTTTAGATCTAGATACATTCATTTTCATGCATTTCTCCGACAAGTATTTCCGGACGGAGGGAGTACAAATAATTTGCATTTGGCCAGTGACCATAGTTACCAGACCACCTCCATAAGCGGTGATGGCGTATATCCCACGAATTGCAGCAGCTAAGCAGATTTGGCGGAGTAGGCACCATCTTCAGTTAACTTCCATATGAACTGATCGGATCCATCTAGCAACTATCCAACAGTAGCCACCTTGTCCCAAAGGGAAACAAACTCATGTAGAAGTCTGTCGGTGACACGGCCGCGCAGGTCAGATACCTGGGCACCTCCCGCAAGCGCCTCACGCACCATCCTCCGTTTGCGACGAGATAGCCGAATAGCTCGGGCGCAATCAGGAAACTTTGCAAGTTGAAGCCCATGTATTTGTTGGTAAGACCACACTAAGTAGTTCTGAAAGCCGGCGAGGCCACGATCGAGAGCATCCTCTGTTGATCGTTTTGGCGCAACACACCACACACACAGTCACTTCGCATAGCTGCCTAAGGAAGTTCGACATGGGCATCCGTGCAAACGGATCAGCGCTGGCGATGATGGCAGAATAATCCCGTGGTGAGTACAGTGCAACACTGATGAACTGATCCGCTTATGGAGCGCTTTCAGGAGACCACTTTTCTTTGCTTTAGATGGAATTAATTAGGGGTAGCAATTTCTGGATTTATTCTAAAAAATAGGTATTGTAAAGCAGACATGCACTGATTCTAGCATCGGAGTTTCAAAGTTCACCATTAGGACAACACAACTCACACAAGATCTAAGGTATATCATCAGCTCGTGTCTAGGCTATCACAAGTTATTGTTATTATTTAATTTGCACAAATTGTTAATGCTAGTTTCTATTTCTAGGGACGGTTAGAAATCTACATACCAGTTTGTATACATGATAGCTTAAATATGAAATTAGCCGATACACAAACTATTGATTAAATATTCTGCATAAATAAAATTTACACAACAAGCTAGAATCGAAAACTCACCATATAAGATTATCGACTTTGTTTTGTGTGTCTTAGGCGTAAGAGACACATTCAAACCAATGAAAAACTAAATCTTTCTAATTGTAAAATAGATATTATCTTGTATTG
>NC_057796.1:438538866-438539912 GCF_018294505.1 Triticum aestivum
TCCGCCCTTGGTCACATCAATCTGGATTGCTTAAGTTGTCAGCCATAGGCATCAACACAGTACCCTGATGGCCCTGTCGTCATAATCCAACGGATGCGACAGGGTAGTAAGTAAGACCAATGGGACGATGCCCCGTTCCAAGTTAGCAATATTATGATGGCAGCAAATAAAATCTAGACGGAAATGATGTAGTTGTACATGACAGAGTGATTGAGTTAGTTGTGGAAAAGAACTACGAGAATGTAGACCAGAAGGCACGTCATGCTTGATGCACATCATGGACGAAATGGATCTGCTTCCTCATTGGAGAAACTTCATTCAACCAATTTCCTCTACTGTGTCTACTTTACTAAGTGAGACATGTAGCCTATATTTTACTGAAACCTCCCACGCCCATGTCTACACGCTACACTGTGCAGTGTGCACTACGCTAGAACTCAGCTACCCAGCTCACCTTTATTGCATTATCAACTTCTCTTGACTTTGCGCATCGAAGGGCTAGGGGCATATATATAGCCAACTACATTGCAACAGTTAATTCAATCCAATATAGGATGAGGAGGAGGTTGTTGCACTTGTCGAATTGAGCATGAGCAAATGAGTTGGTGTGCCCCGTCAACACATGGAGTCAACCACTCAAGTTAAGTAGTATAATGCAACTACTTCGCCATCTCTTTTCTTCTCCCTGGCAGTGACAACTATACCAACCAAACTCAACACACAAAATAGTTATAAATATGTATAGACTTAGTGAAAAGCACATATTATGCGATGATTTGGGTATTTGCCGCAAGCATGTTGCATTTAATGCACAAATTTCTTACATACCACATTGTTTTGCTTCCATCTACGTACATATTGAATACATCATCATATCTCAATATACTCATGCACCACTTGCATGCGACAAAGCCTCTAATGAGTACACCATGCATGTAAGTGGTGGTTGTGGTTACCGATTGACCTGGATGGATTTTTATTCTTCTTTCTAGACATCTATGTTGCCTCCTCAGTCAATCAACCACGTGGACATATGGCTAAGGGAG
>NC_057796.1:438540128-438556624 GCF_018294505.1 Triticum aestivum
GTCGACTGATCTTTCTCCTTTGCAACCACCGCCCCCTCCACTCTACTCGTTTTTGCCAGTGAGGGAGGACACACTCCAAGGGACACAACACATGGTTACATATGCTCCGTTCAGTATGAAAACCACGAACATTTTCTTGGTCTTGCAATTTTTTGTTTTATACGACCATGTACAATGCAAGGTGCTTTAGAGAGGTGTTAGTAAAAGTAAATCATTTTTCTTGAACATGGTGCTTATCATATGCTTACTTTTTTATGTGATGTTCCCCCCTTCCCAAAATATTAGGCATCTAACCTTTTCCATAAAATCCCCAAATCTTAGGCGCCTAAACCTCTCAACCTGCACAAATATCTCCCGTACAGCTTTTTTAGGAAATCTCGTGTATAGTTAGTTTTTTAACTGACGCTAGTCCACGCGGTTAGACAATGTGGAGTTTGCGCAATTGGGCCTCCTCTTCCTGCGCTTGATGGAGCTAGACCGTTCGCTGTTTTTCTGGATCGGTCAACCACCCTTATTAGATGAGATCGTGGCGGCATTTTGATGCTGATTCATGGTGGCATTCACTATTCTGTTGTCGGATGGCAAAATGTGTGTGGGCTCTTAGAGATGAAGAGGTGCTTGAACATGTGATCTCAAATAGCAGTGAGGATCCGAAGCGATGGTTCTTTTGTCTTTTCGATACGCTGAATCAGGAAGATCTTGCGAGGGTTCTACTCACCATGTGGGCAATTTGGTGGGCCAGATGACGGGCAATTCACGATGAAGAGTTTCGAAGTCCCCTATCTACTATGTCCTTCATAAACAAATACCTCGAAGAACTGGAGATTGCCAATTTTCGAGCTAGCAGATTACACGTTTCTCCTGTGAGAAGACTGAAGACTAGGAGATGGACAACTCCTGTCGAAGATGCTGCAAAGGCAAATGTAGATGGAGGAATTTCACACCTTAAGGACAAAGGAGTTGCATGACACTTATAAGGGACAAGACTGGTCATTATCTTGGTTCGTCTGTTGTTGTGTTTGATAACCTTGTCGATCCAGCTATACTGGAGGCTCATGCATGCTGCGAGGCGTTAGCTCTGGCGCAAGATCTTAATATTCAGAGACTAGTAGTTACTTCAAACTGCAGAGGTCAGTACAAACATCAAGAATGGAGCTTCGCCTTCATATGCACAAGTTCTTAAAGACATTCATCTTAGTACTAGAAATTACTTTTTTGTGGATTTCTGTTTTGAGTTCAGGGAAAGTAATTTTGAAGCCCACTCTTTAGCAAAAGGAGCTGCATCTCTTTCAGTGTGTCTCCATATGTGGCTAGGGGCTTTACCGGTTGTTGCTTGCATCCCTCTTGTTTATGAACCTTGATTGATGGGAAGCCTTGATTGAAGAACGTACTTGGACCGGGGATGATCCCTTGGAAGTGCAGACCATCGAATCACTATATCTTCACCATGTTGTCGATAAAAGATTTCACCTCCACAAAGAATCGGACCAACAAAAAAAGGCTTGACACAGCAACATAAACTCATCAGATCTGAATAACCGGATCTGCGAGGACAAAAAACTCTCTAATCTCATAGCACCGTCAAAAGAATGAGATGAAATTTATTCTCACAAAACGATGATGATCACTAGACAATGGTGAAGAATATCACTACTAGGGAAAACCCTAGTAGTAGCGCGGGTTTAATGCCCACTAGTAGCGCGTGTTAATGCCCGTGCTACCAATAAGGCGCTACAACCATTACTTAGCAGTAGCGCGTGCGACACGCGCTACTGCTAAGACACATAGCGGCAACGCTTGTTCTCTCCCGCGCTGCTGCTAATCTAGCTAGTTGCAGCGTGTTTACTATCCATCGCTACTAGTATTCTTTTTTTCATTTTTTAGTGTATTTATACGCCATTATACAAATTTTGATACAATACCAATTATGAGGTTTATATCATTATGTCCATAACAGTGTGTCAAATGAAGGTGGATTAGGTTCAAGTGGAGGCAATATGTGGTGCATGTCAAAAGTATACTACTAATCCAAACTTGATCTAGTTTGGACTAGTAGTACTTTCGATGTGCACCACATGTTGCCTCCACTTGAATCTAATCCGCCAGCATAAGCTATTTAATCATCATCATAGTCATTACCACCAACAGTATTTATTTAATCACCATAGTCATAGTGTAGCACATCATCATCTTCAAACTCATTCCAGCTAGCTAATCACCACCAACACTAGATGTGATAGCTATCTAATCACCACCAACACTAGCTAATAATAATCATCATAGTCATTACCACCAACACTAGCTATTTAATCATCATAGTCATAGTGTAGCACATCATCATCTTCAAACTCATTTCTAGCTAGCTAATCACTCCTGCTGCTCTCTCTCGGGTAAAAATAACATAAAACATGTGTAGCTCTCCTCCTTCATCAAGTTGGAGCATGGAGATGAACCTGTCTCCTAATCGTGGGATGCGCTTCTGATTGCTGCCCCCTAGTACTTCTCTGCACTCCTCCATCACAAATTTGGTCCAGTCTTTCACTATTAAGCATTCCTTGCTATTAGAAATCCTGAATGCACTAAAGTGCATTGTAGGATATCTTGGCCGTAAGTTAACAATACTCATGGTACCTTTAGTCTCGATCCCATGAGGCACAACATTCATCGGGAGTCTCTGTTGAAGAACATCGTATAGTAACATACTTAGCAATGAAGTTTAGTTTAAAAAATAATGTATGCAAAAGATGCACTGAGGGCAAATAGTAAAAATCTTACCATCTTTCCTAAATAGATGTGACCGTAGTTCATTACAAACACTATTGGTCGCACGTTTTCAGTACTAACATTTCTAAGTGCAGGAAGAAAATTTGTCTTGACAGTACCAAGATCCTCAAGCGATGAAACATAATGACTTAGCTCCTCGCAGTTTAGTTCAGCCCCGGGACAGTAGTAGGTCATGTCTACCAAGCGCTGGACATGTTTGCTTGAACGGAAATAAGCTGTTAATAGAAATTAGTTGTCAACTATTTTTGAATAAACAATATCAAAGACATAAAAATGGTTGAGAAACTCACATAATGGTATAACTGGAGGCGTCTGCCCATCGACCCAGATGTCGGTATTACCTTCAATATCATCTTCCGGGCGAATATCAAAGGTGATAACCATATCAGGCTCAAATGCATAAGTCTTGCATAGTGCTCGCCAAGTTTTGCATCCAAAATAGGTGTAGTCGTCTGCGTTGTATAATTTTGCGTGGAAAATATAACCATGCTCGGTCTTCAAGTAAACTTTCTTTACCTCCATAGTATGACCGAAACCTATCTTATCCAAGACAAAAACTCTTGCATGGCAGGGGATACGCTAGTAGAATAGTAAAAAAAATCAAATTATAAGTTGAAGCAAATGAAGCAGATGCCATGCTCAATTACGAAAAAAGACTTGTCGTTGTGACTTACTGTATCCACTTCGAAGTTCACGTCCAGCTTGATGCTGAAGCGCCTATCATCATCTAGGAAGATTCCGTCGCATATGCCGCGCTCGTCTTCGTAGTATTTGCAAATACCGAAATCCTTTTCGTTGTCAGACATTTCCTATGTTCATAGTTGAAATATTAATTGAAAATCGATCGAAGACAACTACCAGGATACTCCAAATATCTTATAGGACTCATATTGACATGAGCATTCAATAAGCAAAACCAGATTGTAAAATAAATAAGTATTCAAATTTGCATGCATTCAATAAGCAAAAGTAAATCATCTCATGCGTCAGTACATTGTCGAATATTATCACTAATACATCCCGAATAGTATCATACATATAACATCACTAATACAACTAAAACCCTGGCGCACGACGGGTATCGGCGCGGGCGGTGGACACCCAAAGAGAAGGAACTATCACAGGATCATAGCTCCAGTGAGATCCCTGGAGAACCTGCCAGGTATTGGAGAACCTATGCTCCAACGCAAACAAGTAGCGACGGACGTGTGCGTCCTCCTCACTGACACGGTGACGCACCACCTCCGCGGGGTCCTCGAGCCTCTGGACCATCACTGGCCCACGCGACCGCCACCAAAGAAGGTTCGGGTCAACGACAGGCTGGCTCCTCACCAACCTGCGCCCCCCGGTAGGTAGCGCCTCCCAGTACCACCCCGGCGGAGCCCAGTCCCGGACATGGCCCATCTGGTGACGCAGGTGTCCTCCGCCGACTCGACGACGAGGATGCGGGATAGGTATCGTCGACGTCGATGCGCGGAAAATTGCTTTTAACTAAAAAATAACAACAAATGTGACATGTTCAACTAGTTCTATTAATTCAACTAGTTCTTACGATTAAATCTAGTCAATTAATTCTATACCTAATAAAATGAATAATGACATAAAAAAAGGCCTATGCTTTGCAGGAATGTTGACTCCTTCCCAGTGCGGCAAATCCCGGGCACTCGATATGTCCTAGTTTGTAGCACAAGTCATACCGCCGCCGCCCTCAACCTAGTACATATCGAGTGCCCGGGACATACCGAAATTCACAAGTGGACAAATCGAGAACCTGAAATTTGCCGGAACGGAAATGAATCAACATTCCGGCAAAACATAGGCCACTCGACTTCATTCCCTGGAAACAATAAAGCCACTTGGGCACAATCGAACCACTTCAATAATGGAATATGCAAATGAACATCAATGACATATATCATATAACAACAATCTTGTTTTTTGTTTATATAGCAACAATTAGTTTAACCAAGTTTTTGAAAGAAAAACTATTCTGTTTTTTGTTTTTTGAATGAAATTACTGTTTAGGCATTTTCATAAAAATTTGCCCTAGCTAATTTCCTAAAAAAATTGCTAATCATTTTCCCTAAATGCTAAAAAATGCCTACTGCCCTAAACAAATCTAGGGTTCATATGAACACCTAGGGTTCATATGAACATCAACACAGCATCAACACATATATGAATTGCCCTAGCAGAGAGAGAGGAGGGTAGGGGAGAGGAGAGGCAGAGCCTTACGGTGACTGCGGCGAGGGAGGGGCAGGCGGCGTCAAGGACGGGGTCAGGGCTCGGGCGCGCGGCGGAGGGCGGCGTCGATGTCGGGGTCGAGGGCCGCGTCGAGGTCGGGGGCGGCGTCGAGGGTGTGCGGCGGGCGGCGGCGGTGGTGAGGTTGAGGGCAGCGGCGGGCGGCGGCGGTGAGGTCGAGAGCGGCAGGGCGACGGTGGCGATGGAGTAGTTGGGGAGAGGGGGAAGTGGAGGGGAAGGACTTAGCAAAAATTTGAGCCCGCGCGGCCTAGGGTTAAGTCAAACTAGCAGCAGCGCGTTTTGCCGGAACGCGCTATAGCTAAGTTAGCTATAGCGTATCAAGCGAAACGCGCTACAGCTATTCCTTTCTGTTTTATAATATCAGTAGCTTTTTGCCCTGAAAAAACGCTACTGCTAAGGGCGTGTTCGGAGCCCTCCCGCTTCTCAAATTCTCAACTCCACGTGAGGAGTGCAGCCGAACGGTCGAAATCGCAGCTATGGGCGAGAGAAGCTGGCGATCAGCACAGTGCAAATTTCGCGGAGTCGAGGAGTTGGAAAGCCCGTGCTCTCCAAAAACTGCGAAGTAGGAGTTGAGGGAAATTACGCGCGTATGCCACCGCAAAGTGAACTTGCAGCGGACCGGTTCGCTAGCTATTCCTCTCCCCGAGCCCCGACACAGCGCCTCGGCCACCATTCCTCACCCGACGAGCAAACCCTAGGCGTCGCACGCCGCCGCGAGGAGGCAGTCGCCACGCTGCTCTCGCCCTTCTCTGCCCCCACCAGCACGAGCTCGGCCGCGAGGTGGCAGTCTGCACGCTAACCTCGCCGTTGTCCGTACGGCCGGAACCGCGTCAAGATCGTCGGCACCGGTGCGGTGCCGGCGCTCGTGGAGCTGTTGCTGGACGAACCCGAACGGCGGGTCTGCGAGCTCGCGCCAGCCGTGCTACAGGAGATGGCACAGGCCGGCGCCGTGGTCTGCCTGCTCAGTCGTCGTCTCCAATCAAGATGGGATCGGCTGATGCTAATTTCCTTCCTTGTTGGGTTGAAAGCCCATGGTGCTTCCCTCCCGAGCCAGGCCACATCAAAGCCAAATGGGCCAAAATTGCTCACTTTGGGCTTCCAGCCTTTTTAGTATGCCCAGGAGAGAAGCTGCCCAGCCGAACAGATCGCTAACTCCTGGCGATTTGGAGAGAAGCTGGCAGCTGGTTATGGGCGACGGAGTTGAGGAGTTTCCAGCCACAGAGGGCTACCGAACACGACCTAAGTCTAAGCATGTAAAAACTTCAAAAATATACATTGGTCATCATTGATCTTTTTGTGTAGAATCTAAATAGTCAACATGAATCCTCACAGTACCTATATAGGCACTGGTGAAGATTCATATTGCAGCCACAAATCCTACACATATAGTTCAATGAAGACCAAGTGCTCGAGATAGTTTGAGAAGTAACACATTTAAGGTGGTAACACCTTGTTCGCTTAGCAGTATGGGACTAAACTTAATTAGGTGCAATACTTAGCAGTAGCGTGTTTTGAAGAAAAACGTTGCTACTAAATACTTTAGCAGTAGTGCGTCCTCGGAAGGGCGCTACTACTATATCTAGCCTGGGGGCAACGCCGTGGCAATTATAGTAGTAGCGCTTGTTTCACCTAGACTGCTACTGCTACCGTGCTATTAGTAGCGCGGTTTTATGGAGCTCACTACTGCTAATTAGCAGTAGCGTCTCTTTTTAAACCGCGCTGCTGCTAAGATTCCATGTATAAGGTTTTCCCTAGTAGTGTATAGAGGTCTTGAAGATCCAAGGTCCCCCCATCTCTCAGCGCCAAAATGGCAGCCGGAGGCGAGGGGACCTAAATTTCTCAGATGACGGCGATGGCAGCGGCACAAGAAACCCTAACAATATTGGCTGTTTGCCGTTGTCTACCCCACAGATGCCTTACTTAGGCATCCGGTTGTAACTGCAAAACTTATTCTATTGTATCCTAGTGGACCTTTTCTAGTGTTGGGGAACGTAGCAGAAATTCAAAATTTTCTACGATCTACGGAGTAATCTAGCAACGAGGGGAAGGGGAGTGCATCTACATACCCTTGTAGATCGCGATGCGGAAGCGTTGCAAGAATGCGGATGAGGGAGTCGTACTCGTAGCGATTCAGATCGCGGTTGATTCCGATCTAAGCGCCGAACCACGGCGCCTCCGCGTTCAACACACGTGCAGCCCGGTGACGTCTCCCCCGCCTTGATCCAGCAAGGAGAGAGGGAGAGGTTGGGGAAGACTCCATCCAGCAGCAGCACGACGGCGTGGTGGTGATGGAGGAGCATGGCAATCCCGCAGGGCTTCGCCAAGCACCGCGGGAGAGGAGGAGGAGGGAGAGGGGTAGGGCTGCGCCGAAAGAGAGACGTTCTCATGTCTATGGCAGCCCCAAACCTCAACTATATATAGGGGGGAAGGGGCTGCGTCCCCCTCTAGGGTTTCCACCCCCAAGGGCTGGCGGCCAGTCCTAGATCCCATCTAAGGGGGCGGCCAAGGGGAGGAGAGGGGGGCGCCACTAGGGTGGGCCTTAAGGCCCATCTGGACCTAGGGTTTGCCCCCTCCCACTCTCCCATGCGCTTGGGCCTTGGTGGGGGGCGCACCAGCCCACCTGGGGCTGGTCCCCTCCCACACTTGGCCCACGCAGCCTTCTGGGGCTGGTGGCCCCACTTGGTGGACCCCCGGGACCCTCCCGGTGGTCCCGGTACATTACTGATATCACCCGAAACTTTTCCGGTGACCAAAACAGGACTTCCCATATATAAATCTTTACCTCCGGACCATTCCGGAACTCCTCGTGACGTCCGGGATCTCATCCGGGACTCCGAACAACATTCGGTAACCACGTATATCTATTCCCTATAACCCTAGCGTCATCGGACCTTAAGTGTGTAGACCCTACGGGTTCGGGAACCATGCAGACATGACCGAGACGTTCTCCGGTCAATAACCAACAGCGGGATCTGGATACCCATGTTGGCTCCCACATGTTCCACGATGATCTCATCGGATGAACCACGATGTCGGGGATTCAATCAATCCCGTATTCAATTCCCTTTGTCTATCGATATGTTACTTGCCCGAGATTCGATCGTCGGTACCTTGTTCAATCTCGTTACCGGCAAGTCTCTTTACTCGTTCCGTAACTCACATCATCCCGTGATCAACTCCTTGGTCACATTGTGCACATTATGATGATGTCCTACCGAGTGGGCCCAGAGATACCTCTCCATTTACACGGAGTGACAAATCCCAGTCTCGATTCGTGCCAACCCAACAGACACTTTCGGAGATACCTGTAGTGCACCTTTATAGCCACCCAGTTACGTTGTGACGTTTGGTGCACCCAAAGCATTCCTACGGTATCCGGGAGTTGCACAATCTCATGGTCTAAGGAAATGATACTTGACATTAGAAAAGCTCTGAGCAAACGAACTACACGATCTCGTGCTAGGCTTAGGATTGGGTCTTGTCCATCACATCATTCTCCTAATGATGTGATCCCGTTATCAACGACATCCAATGTCCATGGTCAGGAAACCATAACCATCTATTGATCAACGAGCTAGTCAACTAGAGGCTTACTAGGGACATGGTGTTGTCTATGTATCCACACATGTATCTGAGTTTCCTATCAATACAATTCTAGCATGGATAATAAACGATTATCATGAACAAGGAAATATAATAATAACCTGTTTATTATTGCCTCTAGGGCATATTTCCAACAGTCTCCCACTTGCACTAGAGTCAATAATCTAGTCCACATCACCATGTGATTAACACTCATAGGTCACATCACCATGTGACCAACATCAAAGAGTTCACTAGAGTCAACAATCTAGTTCACATCACTATGTGATTAACTCTCAATGTGTTCTGGTTTGATCATGTTATGCTTGTGAGAGAGGTTATTAGTCAACGGGTCTGAACCTTTCAGATCCGTGTGTGCTTTACGAATATCTATGTCATCTTGTGGATGCTACCACGCGCTATTTGGAGCCATTTCAAATAATTGCTCTACTATACGAATCCGGTTTACTACTCAGAGTCATCCGGATTAGTGTCAAAGTTCGCATGGACGTAACCCTTTACGACGAACTCCTTTTCACCTCCATAATCGAGAAAATTCCTTAGTCAACTAGATACTAAGGATAAGTTCGACCGCTGTCATGTGATCCATTCCCGGATCACTATTGTACCCCTTGACCAACTCATGGCAAGGCACACTTCATAGCATACTATAGAGCCTACGTCTAAAGCATAGGGGACGACCTTCGTCCTTTCTCTCTCTTCTGCTGTGGTCAGGTCTTGAGTCTTACTCAATACTCACACCTTGTAACACAGCCAAGAACTCCTTCTTTGCTGATCTATTTTGAACTCTTTCAAAATCATGTCAAGGTGTGCGTTCTTTGAAAGTATCATCGGGCGTCTTGATCTATCTCTATAGATCTTGATGCCCATTATGTAAGCAGCTTTATCCAGGTCTTCCTTTGAAAAACTCCTTTCAAACAACCCTTTATGCTTTCCAGAAATTTTACATCATTTCGGATCAACAATATGTCATTCACATATACTTATCAGAAATGTTGTAGCGCTCCCACTCACTTTATTGTAAATACAAGTTTCTAACAAACTTTGTATAAACCCAAAAACTTTGATCACTCCATCAAAGCGTATATTCTGACTCCGAGATGCTTGCTCTAATCCATGGAAGGATCGCTGGAGCTAGCATACCTTTTAGCATCCTTAGGACAAAACCTTTCTGATTGTATCACATACAACCTTTCCTTACGAAAACTGGTAAGGAAACTTGTTTTGACATTCATCTGCCAGATTTCATAAATGCAGCTAATGCTAACATGATTCCGACGGACTTAAGCATCGCTACGGATGAGAAAATCTCATCGTAGTGAACTCCTTGAACTTGTGGAAATACTCTTTGCCACAAGTCGAGCTTCATAGACGGTAACATTACCGTCCACGTCCGTCTTCTTCTCAAAGATCCATTTATCTCGGATTTCATGGCTTCTAACCATTTGTCGGAATATGGGCCCACCATCGCTTCTCCATAGCTCATAGGTTCATCGTTGTCCAACAACATGACTTCCAAGACAGGATCATGTACTACTCTGAAGTATTACGCATCCTCGTCGTCCTACGAGGTTTGGTAGTGACTTGATCCGAAGTTTCATGATCACCATCATAAGCTTCCACTTCTATTGGTGTAGGTGCCACAGGAACAACTTCATGTGCCCTGCTACACACTAGTTGAAGTGACGGTTCAATAACCTTATCAAGTCTCCACCATCCTCCCACTCAATTCTTTCGAGAGAAACTTTTCCTCGAGAAAGGACCTGTTTCTAGCAGCAATTACTTTTGCTTCCAGATCTGAAATAGGAGGTATACCCAACTGATTTTGGGTATTCTATGAAGATGCATTTATCCGCTTTGGGTTCGAGCTTATTAGGCTGAAATTTTTTCACATAAGCATCGCAGCCCCAAACTTTTAAGAAAACGACAACTTAGGTTTCTCTAAACGGTGTCGTCTCAACGGAATTGCGTGGTGCCCCTTTTAAAGTGAATGTGGTTGTCTCCAATGCCTAACCCATAAACGATAGTGGTAATTTGATAAGAGACATCATGGTATGCACCATATCCAATAGGGTGCAGTTATGATGTTCGGACACACCATCACACTATGGTGTTCCAGGCGGTATTACTTGTGAAACACTTTCCACAATGTCTTAATTGTGTGCCAAACTCGTAACTCAGATACTCATCTCTATGATCATATCATAGACATTTTATCCTCTTGTCACGACGATCTTCAACTTCACTCTGAAATTACTTGAACCTTTCAATAATTCAGACTTGTGTTTCATCAAGTAAATACACTCAGCATCTACTCAAATCATCTGTGAAGTAAGAACATAACGATATCCACTGCATGCCTCAGCACTCATTGGACTGCATACATCAAAATGTGTGACTTCCAATAAGTTGCTCTCTTGTTCCATCTTACTGAAAACGAGGCCTTTCAGTCATCTTGCCCATGTGGTATGATTTGCATGTCTCAAGTGATTCAAAATCAAGTGAGTCCAAACGATCCATCTGCATGGAGTTTCTTCATGCATATATACCAATAGACATGGTTCGCATGTCTCAATCTTTTCAAAAACGACTGAGTCCAAAGATCCATCTACATGGAGCTTCTTCATGCGTTCTATACCAATATGACTCAAATGGCAGTGCCACAAGTATGTGGAACTATCATTACTATTTTATATCTTTTGGCACGAACATGTGTATCACTACGATCGAGATTCATTTTAGGTGCAAGACCATTGAAGGTTTTATTCAAATAAACAGAGTAACCATTATTCTCCTTAAAAGAATAACCGTATTGCGATAAACATAATCCAATCATGCTCAACGCAAACACCAAATCTCGATGGTAGAGGGAGCATGCGATGCTTGATCACATCAGCCTTGGAAACACTTCCAACACACATCGTCATCTCATCTTTAGCTAGTCTCCATTTATTCCGTAGCTTTTATTTCGAGTTACTAACACTTAGCAACCGAACCGGTATCTAATACCCTGGTGCTGCTAGGAGTACTAGTAAAGTACACATTCATATAATGTATATCCAATATACTTCTGTCGACCTTGCCTGCCTTCTCATCTACCAAGTATCTAGGGTAATACTGCTTCAGTGACCGTTCCCCTCATTACAGAAGCACTTAGTCTCGGGTTTGGGTTCAACCTTGGGATTCTTCCCTAGAGCAGTAAATGACTTGCTGTTTCATGAAGTCTCCCTTTTGCCCTTGCCCTTCTAGACTAGTGGTTTTACTAACCATCAACAATTGATGCTCCTTCTTGATTTCTACTCTCGCGGTGTCAAACATCGCGAATAGCTCAAGGATCATCATAACTATCCCTGATATGTTATAGTTCATCACGAAGCTCTACTAGCTTGGTGGCAGTGACTATGGAGAACTATCACTATCTCATCTGGGAGATTAACTCCCACTCGATTCAAGCGATTGTGGTACTCAGACAATCTGAGCACATGCTCAACGGTTGAGCTTTTCTCCCTTAGTTTGTAGGCTTTAAGAAACTTGTCAGAGGTCTCATACCTCTTGACGTGGGCACTAGTCTGAAATCCCAATTTTAGTTTTCGGAACATCTCATATGTTCTGCGACGTTTCAAAACCGTCTTTGGTGCCACAATTCTAAACCGTTAGCATTACGCACTGAACTATCACGTAGTTATCAAAACGTGTATGTCAGATGTTCCGCAACATCTACAGACGATGCTGAGGTTCAGCACACCGAGCGGTGCATTAAGGACATAAGCCTTCTGTGCAGCAATGAGGACAATCCTCAGTTTACGGACCCAGTCCGCATAATTGCTACCATCAACTTTCAACTAAATTTTTCTCTAGGAACATATCTTAAATAGTAGAGCTAAAGCGTAAGCTATGACATAGTTTGCAAAGACCTTTTGACAATGTTCATGATAATGAAGTTCATCTGATTTATTGAACTCCCACTCAGATAGACATCCCTCTAGTCATCTAAGTGATACATGATCCGAGTCAAACTAGGCCGTGTCCGATCATCACGTGAGACGGACTAGTCATCATCGGTGAACATCTCCATGTTGATCGTATCTGCTATACGACTCATGTTCGACCTTTCGATCTCTTGTGTTCCGAGGCCATGTCTGTACATGCTAGGCTCGTCAAGTCAACCTAAGTGTTTTGCATGTGTTCCAAGGCCATGTCTGTACATGCTAGGCTCGTCAACACCCATTGTATTCGAACGTTAGAATCTATCACACCCGATCATCACGTGGTGCTTCGAAACAACGAACCTTCGCAACGGTGCACAGTTAGGGGGAACACGTCTCTTGAAATTTTAGTGAGGGATCATCTTACTTACTACCGTCGTTATAAGCAAATAAGATGCATAACATGATAAACATCACATGCAATCAAATAGTGACATGATATGGCCAATATCATTTTGCTCCTTTGATCTCCATCTTCGGGGCACCATGATCATCTTTGTCACCGGCATGACACCATGATCTCCATCATCATGATCTGCATCATTGTGTCTTCATGAAGTTGTCACGCCAACGATTACTTCTACTTCTATGGCTAACGCGCTTAGCAATAAAGTAAAGTAATTTACATGGCGTTAATCAATGACACGCAGGTCATACAAAAAAATAAAGACAACTCCTATGGCTCCTGCCGGTTGTCATACTCACCGACATGCAAGTCGTGATTCCTATTACAAGAATATGATCAATCTCATACATCACATATATCATTCATCACATCTTCTGGCCATATCACATCACATAGCACATGCTGCAAAAACAAGTTAGACGTCCTCTAATTGTTGTTGCAAGTTTTTACGTGGCTTGTATAGGTTTCTAGCAAGAACGTTTCTTACCTACGTAAAACCACAACGTGATATGCCAATTTCTATTTACCCTTCATAAGGACCCTTTTCATCGAATCCGTTCCGACTAAAGTGGGAGAGACAGACACCCGCTAGCCACCTTATGCAACTAGTGCATGTCAGTCGGTGGAACCTGTCTCACGTAAGCGTACATGTAAGGTCGGTCCGGGCCGCTTCATCCCACAATGCCGCCGAAACAAGATAAGACTAGTAACGGCAAGAAGAATTGGCAACATCTACGCCCACAACTACTTTGTGTTCTACTCGTGCATAGAAACTACGCATAGACCTAGCTCATGATGCCACTGTTGGGGAACGTAGCAGAAATTCAAAATTTTCTACGCATCACCAAGATCAATCTATGGAGTAATCTAGCAACGAGGGGAAGGGGAGTGCATCTACATACCCTTGTAGATCGCGATGCGGAAGCGTTGCAAGAACGCGGATGAGGGATTCGTACTCGTAGCGATTCAGATCGCGGTTGATTCCGATCTAAGCGCCGAACCACGGCGCCTCCCCGTTCAACACACGTGCAGCCCGGTGACGTCTCCCACGCCTTGATCCAGCAAGGAGAGAGGGAGAGGTTGGGGAAGACTTCATCCAGCAGCAGCACGACGGCGTGGTGGTGATGGAGGAGCGTGGCAATCCCGCAGGGCTTCGCCAAGCACCGCGGGAGAGGGGTAGGGCTGCGCCGAAAGAGAGACATTCTCATGTCTATGGCAGCCCCAAACCTCAACTATATATAGGGGGGAAGGGGCTGCGCCCCTCTAGGGTTTCCACCCCCAAGGGCTGGCGGCCAGCCCTAGATCCCATCTAAGGGGGGCGGCCAAGGGGAGGAGAGGGGGGGCGCCACTAGGGTGGGCCTTAAGGCCCATCTGGACCTAGGGTTTGCCCCCTCCCACTCTCCCATGCGCTTGGGCCTTGGTGGGGGGCGCACCAGCCCACCTGGGGCTGGTCCCCTCCCACACTTGGCCCACGCAGCCTTCTGGGGCTGGTGGCCCCACTTGGTGGACCCCCGGGACCCTCCCGGTGGTCCCGGTACATTACCGATATCACCCGAAACTTTTCCGGTGACCAAAACAGGACTTCCCATATATAAATCTTTACCTCCGGACCATTCCGGAACTCCTCGTGATGTCCGGGATCTCATCCGGGACTCCGAACAACATTCGGTAACCACGTATATCTATTCCCTATAACCCTAGCGTCATCGGACCTTAAGTGTGTAGACCCTACGGGTTCGGGAACCATGCAGACATGACCGAGACGTTCTCCGGTCAATAACCAACAGCGGGATCTGGATACCCATGTTGGCTCCCACATGTTCCACGATGATCTCATCGGATGAACCACGATGTCGGGGATTCAATCAATCCCGTATTCAATTCCCTTTGTCTATCGATATGTTACTTGCCCGAGATTCGATCGTCGGTACCTTGTTCAATCTCGTTACCGGCAAGTCTCTTTACTCGTTCCGTAACTCACATCATCCCGTGATCAACTCCTTGGTCACATTGTGCACATTATGATGATGTCCTACCGAGTGGGCCCAGAGATACCTCTCCGTTTACACGGAGTGACAAATCCCAGTCTCGATTCGTGCCAACCCAACAGACACTTTCGGAGATACCTGTAGTGCACCTTTATAGCCACCCAGTTACGTTGTGACGTTTGGTGCACCCAAAGCATTCCTACGGTATCCGGGAGTTGCACAATCTCATGGTCTAAGGAAATGATACTTGACATTAGAAAAGCTCTGAGCAAACGAACTAGACGATCTCGTGCTAGGCTTAGGATTGGGTCTTGTCCATCACATCATTCTCCTAATGATGTGATCCCGTTATCAACGACATCCAATGTCCATGGTCAGGAAACCGTAACCATCTATTGATCAACGAGCTAGTCAACTAGAGGCTTACTAGGGACATGGTGTTGTCTATGTATCCACACATGTATCTGAGTTTCCTATCAATACAATTCTAGCATGGATAATAAACGATTATCATGAACAAGGAAATATAATAATAACCTATTTATTATTGCCTCTAGGGCATATTTCCAACATCTAGCTCCTTAATGGGCCACAATCCGTGAAGGGCAGTGATCTGCGCCGGCGCACCGGCCCAACTTTGGGCCGGTCGGCCCGCAGCCACCCGATTAGATGGATAGAAACCGTTCGATCGTTGTCTTCGTCAAAGCACTGGTACGAAGGATCTTTTTGCATCTCATCGCTCCCTTCCATCTCACCGCCGTCGGCCGCGCATGTTCTCCCGTCGTTGCTGTCGCCGGCCGTCCTCGCCGCTGGTCGCCATCCTCGCCGGCCGTCCTCGCCGCCGGTCGCCGTCCTCGCAGGCCGTCCTAGTCGCCGGTCGCAGCCCTTGCCAGGCGTCCTCGTCGCCGGCTTCACCCATGCAATAGATGCATCTTGCGGGGTTGGCTCCTGTGGCGACGGGTTGCAGCTTCGCTGTGCGACGGTCGCGGCTCGCTGGCGTGCTCGCCGCCACTCATGGCCGATACCCTCCCCCGACATAGCTCGCCATCACCCATCGCACATCATAACAGAAAACACTAGTTAGTAGCTTTTGCGGTTGCTAGTTGAAGCAAAAATGCAACGCGCTTGTAGCACCGGGGCTACGCCGGTGATGGCTTGTAGCTAAACGAGGCGCCATCGCTGTCCCGGCCCGGTCACATATGTGTCATGAATGGATGTAGCAAAATGCCTCGCTGGTCGTAGAAAAAATTGACGACGATTGCAGCAAAAATGTCATCTCCGACGTCATGGGCTGTGATGGATGTAGCAAATTGCCGTCGCCGTGGTAGCAAATATTGATGACGATTGCAGCAAAAATGTCATCTCCGACGTCATGGGCTGCGATGGATGTAGCAAATTGCCGTCGCCATGGTAGCAAAAATTGACGACGATTGCAGCAAAAATGTCATCTCCGACGTCATGGGCTGT
>NC_057796.1:438556891-438572488 GCF_018294505.1 Triticum aestivum
GACGATTGCAGCAAAAATGTCATCTCCGACGTCATGGGCTGCGATGGATGTAGCAAATTGCCGTCGCCATGGTAGCAAAAATTGATGACGATTGCAGCAAAAATGTCATCTCCGACGTCATGGGCTGCGATGGATGTAGCAAATTGCCGTTGCCATGGTAGCAAAAATTGATGACGATTGCAGCAAAAATGTCATCTCCGACGTCATGGGCTGCGATGGATGTAGCAAACTGCCGTCGCCAAGGTAGCAAAACGTCTACACGGTTGCAACAAAAAAATGTATGTCGCCTTCGGTTGTAGCTCGCCGTGCATGTTGTTTCTCCCCCGGTTGAAGCTTTTCAAAAACACCATTGCAGCTATCTCGTAGCCGGTTGCAGCTTTTTTGGTTTGTGCAGTAACATCTTCCCAGCTTCCCTGTCTCTGTTTGAAACTTTTGAAGAAGCCGGTGGTAGCTTCCCTGGACACTGGTTGTAGCATTTTTAGGTATTGTTTGCAGCTTCTCCACACCATTTGCAGCCTCAGCTCTCTTTCTGGTTCCAGCAAAAAATAGCCTTGGTCGTAGCATTTTGTATCACCGGATGCAGTTCTATGATTGCCCGTCGCAGCTCGTTGGTTCCAGCAAAGAATGAGAAGGCGGTCGTAGCATCTGTAAACTCCTGGTTGCAGCTCTGACGACTACCGGTCGCAGTTCTTGTCTGGGGAAGGTGAGATGAGGGTGCGCAGGGGGACTGCAAGGGGAAAAGGGGAGGGAGGAGGCGCTGGTCGTCGCCGTCTTCTCCGCCCTGCCGTGGCTCGCCCTAGCTGCAAGCCTCGTCATGACAGTGTGATGCGCATGAGGCATAGATGCAGAAAGAAAGCGGTCGTGAGGGAGAAGAAAGCGACAGATGGGAAAAAACGGTTCGCATGAGGTACGGATAAGGTTTGAGTCGGAAGAGCTCGTGGCCAACGCACGATCGATATCGATCACAAGGCCCGCGTGCGGCCGGCGGAACGTTTCTTTCCATCCATGAAACACACAACATATGCAAAGCATGGGCCGAATCCCCGCATAAAGCGGCTACAGTCTCCTCTGTCTCGCTTCCCTAAAAAAAAGTCTCCTCAGTCTCGCTTCCCTAAAAAAAAAAGGTCTCCTCAGTCTCTGACTGTTCATCAGCATCAGCTCATCGCAATCGGCGCGTCGCTAATGGAGGCGGCCAACCCCAATCCCACCGTGGTGCTGCACGCCTGCCTGGGCGTGGGCCACCTCATCCCCATGGTGGAGCTCGCCAAGCTCTTCCTCGGCCGCGGCGTCCCCGTCGTCATCGCCGTCCCGACCCCGCCGGCATCCACCGCCGACTTCTTCTCCTCCTCCGCCTTCGCCGCCGCCGCCATCGAAGCCGCCAACCCTTCCATCGCCTTCCACCACCTCCCGCCCCCGGACTACCCCGACCCCAACCCCCACCCCTTCCTGCAGATGCTCGACCTGCTCCGCCTCACCGTGCCGTCCCTGCTCGCCTTCCTCCGCTCCCTCCCCTCCGTCGCCGCGCTCGTCCTCGACCTCTTCTGCATCGACTCCCTCGACGCCGCCGCCCAGGCCGGCGTCCCGGCGTACATCTACTACACCTCCTCCGCCGGCGACCTCGCGGCGTTCCTCCACCTGCCCCGCCACTTCGCCACCACGGAGGGGAGCTTCAAGGACATGGGCAAGGCGCCCCTCCGCTTCCCCGGGGTCCCGCCGATCCCGGCGTCCGACATGCCGCACACCGTGATGGATCGCGCGGACCCGATCTGCACCATCAGGATCGGGCACTACGGGCGCATCCCGGAGGCCAGGGGGGTGCTGGTCAACACCTACGAGTGGCTGGAGGCGAGGGCCGTGGGGGCGCTCAGGGAGGGCGTGTGCGTCCCCGGCCGCCCGACCCCGCCGGTGTACTGCATCGGGCCGCTGATCGTCTCGGACTCGGCGGCGGCGCAAGGCGAGCGGCACGCGTGCTTGTCATGGCTGGACGCGCAGCCGGAGCGGAGCGTGGTGTTCCTCTGCTTCGGCAGCATGGGCGCCGTGTCGGCGGCGGAGCTGAAGGAGATAGCGCACGGGCTGGAGAACTCCGGCCACCGCTTCCTGTGGGTAGTGCGCACCCCTCCGGCCGACCCGGCCAAATTCTTCCTGCCGCGTCCGGAGCCAGACCTGGACGCGCTCCTCCCCGAGGGGTTCACGGAGAGGACACGAGACAGGGGGGTGGTGCTGAAGATGTGGGCGCCGCAGGTGGAGGTGCTGCGGCACGCCGCCACCGGCGCGTTTGTGACACACTGCGGGTGGAACTCCGTCCTGGAAGCGGCGTCGGCCGGGGTGCCGATGCTGTGCTGGCCGCAGTACGCGGAGCAGAGGCTGAACAAGGTGTTCGTGGTGGACGAGATGAAGGTCGGGGTGGTGATGGAGGGATACGATGAGGAGCTTGTGAAGGCTGAGGAGGTGGAGAAGAAGGTGAGGCTGGTGATGGAGTCAGAGGAAGGGGAGAAGCTGAGGGAGAGGCTGGCATTGGCCAAGGAGAAGGCTGCCGAAGCGCTGGCAGACAGCGGGCCGTCAACGATGGCGTTTGCTGAATTCTTGAAGGATTCAAAGCTCTTGAAGTGATCAAGCACACAAGATAGCAACAGGATTGGTGTTGGAATGTGTGATTCTAATGGTTTGAATCAATTCCCACCCTGAACTATGAACTTGTGCTTGTGGTGAAAGTTATAATAGCTGCTTCAGCAATATACAATTGAAATGATATGTCATAGCTCTGTGCTTCTGAATTCCAAACTGAAGCTTTCCTCAGTTATGTTGTATCCAGAATTGACAGTACATGGGAATATGGGACTGTTGTATTTAGCACATGCTTCCTTGATGAATTGCTATGGCTACTATTTCAATTTTGCTGGTGCTGTGAGCCCTCCTACTCATGACGCTGAAATGTGAAATCACAATAAGCGCCTAAATACGCAAGCACAACCTACTCATGATGTTCTTTTCTTTGAAGAACTCAGGTAAATCAACTACTTAAATGGAGTTGTTTCCATGTCAGTTTTTGTCCATTGCATTGCCCCCTTAGTCTTTTCATGGCCTCCTGTTATCCGCGCAAACCATTTTCATTGCTCTGTTGGTATAGCCTTAGTTTGTTATCTGGAGCATATAAGCTAGACTGAAATATGTTTCTGCTTGATCTGCCCCTTTTGAAAGCTTTTAGAGACTACTCCGGTGCTGAGCACATCTCTGTTTCTGAAATGGATCTCACGGCATGAGTAGGAGGGCTCACGGCACCAGCAAGCATTTACATAAGGTTTATGAACACATCTCTGTTGCTGAAATGGATCTGCAAACTTTTTAATGAGCCTAATGGTTCTTTGTGGCAACAATTTTTTCTCAAGAAATACTTGCCTGATGGTTCTTCCATTTTTATGTCTGTTAAGAAAGGATCACAGCTTTGAAATGGTTTGGAAAAGATCAAACACTGGTTTCAGCGGGGGGGAGTTTTTGTGGTTGGTAATGGGAGACAGGTCAGGTTCTGGCTAGATGTTTGGCTTGGCGATACTACTTTGAAAATCAAATTCCCTGAACTGTTCCTTGTGGCTTCTGATCCTGATATCTCGGCAGCTAAGGCTTATGATTTAGAGACTGCCGGGGTATTCATTTCAGACCAGCTTTCGGGAGTTCAGAATCGGAAATGCGGGAGGAATTTATGTCTTTGCTTGAGCTCACATACCTGCAGAATTTGGCTGGCAAAGTGTACTGGAGTTTACTAACAATAATATTTGTACTTCTAGAGTTCTAGTCTATGTATCCATTGCTGCTTTTCAGGGATCATGGACTCCTTACCTGAAAAAAATGTGGAAAATCAAGGTGTCTCTTAAGATTAGGTTCTTTGCTTGGCAAGCCATTCTTGATAGCGGTGCCGACTAGAGAGCAAACCTTGATTCCTCAAGGGCCAACCAAACTGATGGCCTTTGACCAGATGAAGATCCTGGATTTTTTTTTTTTTGATAGCTGTACTGTCTTTTATACTTTTGCTGGTGGTGTTTGGTCTAGGGAGCTACTTTGTTTCTCTTAGCTGGCACCTCCAGCAAAACCTGGTTACCATTTGGTTCAATGAAAAGCAGGGCCATAGCCATAGGCCTGGTTGTCTAAAAAGATTGTACATCGTAGCTGCAGCTCTACTAACACAGGCATTGCTCTCTCCTGCACTTTGTGCTGTTCTTGCCCTGATTTTGGTTTAGTTGTCTCAAGATCATTACACTTAGTCTGTAATGTGAGGCTGTCATTGGCGAAGGAGAAGGCCGTGGAAGCGCAGGCAAACGGTGGATCGTCGTACAGGGTGTTCTCTGAGTTCTTGAAGGAATTAAAAGCTCCCAGAGTGACCAAGCACAGAAGATAGCAACAAGATTGGTCTTGGAATTGTGTGATTTTAAAGGTTAGCATCGATTCCCTCCCTTGATCAGAAGTATGAACTATTTGTTGTGAATTTACAGGCTTGCGGCAGGTGGTGATAGTAGTTGTGCTATGCAGATTAGATGCTTCAGCAATTATATTCTCAAAATGATATATGTCCATAGCTAGTTGTGCTTCCAAATTCCAAACTGAAGCTGTGAAAAGCTGCAAGCTCTATCACAATATGTTAGGTAATAATGAATGCATCTGTTCAGAATTGAAAGTCACAATGAACAGTTTGGACCAAAAAAATACAATCACAATGAACTGCTGTATTTGACGCATGCCTCTTTGATGATTTGGTGCCGACATTATTCAATTTGATTCATATAATAATTTGAGTGAGCAATGAGTCCTCCCTGTTGCACTGGACACACTAATGCAGTAATACAAACTCTATTTTTCTCTTATGCTGCTGACAAAATCTGCAAGTTGTTACTACCATCCTTGCAGAGTACATCTGTCATCCAGCTTGATCAATTGTTGCATCCTCCATTCTCCAAATCTCTCAAGAACTCGGAGAATGCCACTTCGGAAGACCCGCCGTCGCCGATGGCGTCCGACGCCATCTTCCTCGCCGTCGCAAGCGTCTCCCTGAGCTTCCTCCCTTCCCCAGTCTCCATCACCAGCCTCAGCTTAGCCTCTATCTCCTCCGCCTTCACCATTCTCTTCTCGTACCCCTCCAACGGCACGGCGATCTTCATCTCCTCCACCATGAACACCTTGTTCAACGCCTGCTCGGCGTACATCGGATAGCATATCATCGGCACCCCGGCCATGATCGCCTCCAGCGCCGAGTTCCAGCCGCAGTGCGTCACGAAGGCGCCGGTGGCGGCGTGCCGCAGCACCTCCGCCTGCGGCGCCCACATCTTCAGCACCATGCCTCTGTCTCGCGTCCTCTCCATGAACCCCTCGGGGAGGAGCGCGTCCAGGTCTGGCTCCGGGCGCGGCTGGAAGACGTCGGCCGGGTCCGCAGGCGGGCTCCGTACGACCCACAGGAAGCGATGGCCGGAGCTCTCCAGCCCATAAGCTATCTCCCTCAGCTGCGCCGCGGACACGGCGCCGATGCTGCCGAAGCAGAGGAACACCACGCTCCGCTCCGGCTGCGCGTCCAGCCACGCGAGGCACTCGTGCCGCGTCTCGCCGTCCCCGCTCTTCTTGCCGTCGTTGACCAATGGCCCGATGCAGAACACCCTGGGGGTCGGCCGGCCGGGCACGCAGACGCCGTCGGCGAGCGCCTTCAGGGCCGTGGGCTCCAGCCAGTCGAAGCTGTTGACCAGCACGCCCCTCCCCTCCGCGATGCGCTTGAACTGGTACATCCGGGTTTTGGTCATGTCGCTCTCCTTGTCCTGCACCGACAGTGGCATGTCCACCGCGCGGACCGAGCGCATGCCGGGGCTGTGCACGAGCGTGTCGCCCATATCCTTGAAGGACGGCAGGCCGGGGTAGAGGTACGGCATGTTGAGGAAGATGGCGAAGTCGCTGGCGGCGGAGGCGAAGAAGAAGTAGGCGGGGAGGGCGAGCTCGGCGGCGACGTCGAGCGCGTCGACGCAGAACATGTCGAGCAGGAGCGCGTCGGCGGGGGCCGGCAGCGCGCGCAGGAAGCCCCCGAGCACGGGGTTGGCGAGGCGGAGCGTGTCGTGGGCGCGCTTGATGGGGTGCGCGGCGGGGTCCGGGCTGGGCGGGGCCGGGAGGAGCCGGAAGGCGATGGAGGGGTTGGCCTCGGCGAGGCGCGCCACCGCGGCGGCCGAGGTGGGGTCGCCGTCGGGCGGGTCGACGACGGCGAGGACGGCGCTGTGGCCGCGGCGGAGCAGGTGCTTGGCCAGCTCCACCATGGGGTTCAGGTGGCCCACGCCCAGCGATGGGTAGAGCACGAACGTCTTCGCCGACGCCGATGCCGCCGCCGCAGCCATGGCCGAGATCGGGGGAAAGGAGTCGGGGAGTGTGTGCGCGGGGGAGTGAAGGACAGGACACCACGCAGCGCAGGGGTGGTCGCTGCTACTAGTAGCAGAGTGGAATGAAAAGTTGTTCTTTGGCAACTGGATGAGTGGAATAAAAGTAGGCGACGAGGACTTCGAGCAGCGGGTCATCGCGTCCGTCTATGTGAGCCATCAGCGGTGACGATAGCCTGGCACAGCAACCAAGTGGGAAATACGTGATGGCTGGCTCGTGGTTTGCACGCTGGCGCCCCTGGACTAGAGCATCTCCAATGTGCGTTAGCTTGTGGATTAAAATATTTTCGTCATTAACTAACTTATTATAAAGCAATAACAAATAAAAAATACATCATCATTATTATTTATTTTTTGCAGGGAAATAATACATCGTATCTTCAGTGGTTTAAAAAATAAAGTGAGATTATGTCGTCCACTCTTTCTTCATCCAACCTTATACCAGTTTTAATTTTTTTTCTCTCTCGCCCACCCCTCTTCTCCCCCCCTCCCGGGTCGCACGCGCGTGCGGCTCCGGAGGCCCCCAAATACCTAAACCAGAAGCCGCCGGATCTCCTCCCCCGGTCGCTGCCGCCGCCGGCAGTGGCGGCCGCGCCCGGCCGCCAAAGGCGGAGGGTGCTGGCGACGCCCCCACGACAGGCCCCTTCGCGCGGAGTGGGTCTTCCCCGGGGCCAGCCTTGGAGGTGGGGTGGCCAGTGGCGTGATCTTGTTGCTGGTCGTCGCAGCACGCGGAGATCGCGGTTGTGCGAAGGAGCCGGGTCAGGAGGCTGCTGTGCGTAGGAGGAGGAAGAAGGCGGTGCGCTGGCGCTGGTGGGCGGCGGCGGCGCGAGCGCTCTGCCATGGAGGTGGCGGCGCCGAGGAGGCCCTGCCAGGAAGGAGATCCTGGAAATCAGAAAGGAACATCAAGTGTTGATGGTGAATAAAACCACTAAGTTCAAGAAAGGCAAGGGTAAGAAGAACTTCAAGAAGGACGGCAAGGGAGTTGCCGCGCCCGGTAAGCCAGTTGCCGGGAAGAAGCCAAAGAATGGGCCCAAGCCTGAGACTGAGTGCTTTTATTGCAAGGGAAGTGGTCACTGGAAGCGGAACTGCCCCAAATACTTAGCGGACAAGAAGGCCGGCAACACCAAAGGTATATGTGATATACATGTAATTGATGTGTACCTTACCAGTACTCGTAGTAGCTCCTGGGTATTTGATACCGGTGCGGTTGCTCATATTTATAACTCAAAACAGGAGCTGCGGAATAAGCAGAGACTGGCGAAGGACGAGGTGACGATGCGCGTCGGGAATGGTTCCAAGGTCGATGTGATCGCCGTCGGCACGCTACCTCTACATTTACCTACGGGATTAGTTTTAAACCTCAATAATTGTTATTTAGTACCAGCTTTGAGCATGAACATTGTATCTGGATCTCGTTTAATGCGAGTTGGCTACTCATTTAAATCTGAGAATAATGGTTGTTCTATTTATATGAGAGACATGTTTTATGGTCATGCCCCGCTGGTCAATGGTTTATTCTTATTTAATCTCGAACGTGATGTTACGCATATTCATAGTGTGAATGCCAAAAGATGTAAGGTTGATAATGATAGTCCCACATACTTGTGGCACTGCCGCCTTGGTCACATTGGTGTCAAACGCATGAAGAAACTCCATGCAGATGGACTTTTGGAGTCTCTTGATTATGAATCATTTGACACGTGCGGACCATGCCTCATGGGCAAAATGACCAAGACTCCGTTCCCCGGAACAATGGAGCGAGCAACCAACTTATTGGAAATCATACATACTGATGTGTGCGGTCCAATGAGCGTTGAGGCTCGCGGTGGTTATCGCTATGTTCTCACCCTCACGGATGACTTAAGTAGATATGGGTATGTCTACTTAATGAAACACAAGTCTGAGACCTTTGAAAAGTTCAAGGAATTTCAGAGTGAGGTTGAGAATCAATGTGACAAGAAAATCAAGTTCTTACGATCAGATCGTGGCGGAGAATATTTGAGTCACGAATTTGGCACGCACTTAAGGAAATGTGGAATTGTTTCACAACTCACACCGCCTGGAACACCTCAGCGTAATGGTGTGTCTGAACGTCGAAATCGCACTCTATTGGATATGGTGCGATCCATGATGTCTCTTACCGACCTACCGCTATCATTTTGGGGTTATGCTATAGAGACTGCCGCATTCACTTTAAATAGGGCTCCGTCGAAATCCGTTGAGAGGACACCGTATGAATTGTGGTTTGGGAAGAAACCCAAGCTATCGTTTCTGAAAGTTTGGGGATGCGATGCTTATGTCGAGAAACTTCAACCTGAAAAGCTCGAACCCAAATCGAAAAAATGCGTCTTCATAGCATACCCTAAGGAAACTATTGGGTATACCTTCTACCTCAGATCCGAAGGCAAGATCTTTTTTGCCAAGAATGGATCCTTTCTAGAGAAAGAGTTTCTCTCGAAAGAAGTAAGTGGGAGGAAAGTAGAACTTGATGAAGTATTGCCTCTTGAACCGAAAGGTAGCGCAGCTCAAGAAAATGTTTCTGTGGTGCCTGCACCGACTAGAGAGGAAGTTAATGATGATGATCAAGGAACTTCGGATCAAGTTACTACTGAACTTCGTAGGTCCACAAGGACACGTTCCACGCCAGAATGGTATGGCAACCCTGTCCTAGAAATAATGTTGTTAGACAACGGTGAACCTTCGAACTATGAAGAAGCGATGGCGGGCTCAGATTCCAATAAATGGCTTGAAGCCATGAAATCCGAAATAGGATCCATGTATGAAAACAAAGTATGGACTTTGACGGACTTGCCCGATGATCGGCGAGCCATAGAAAATAAATGGATCTTTAAGAAGAAGACGGACGCGAATGGCAATGTGACCATCTATAAAGCTCGGCTTGTCGCTAAGGGTTATCGACAAGTTCAAGGGGTTGACTACGATGAGACCTTCTCACCCGTAGCGAAGCTGAAGTCTGTCCGAATCATGTTAGCAATTGCCGCATTCTATGAGTATGAGATATGGCAAATGGACGTCAAAACGGCATTCCTTAATGGTTTCCTTAAGGAAGAATTGTATATGATGCAGCCGGAAGGTTTTGTCGATCCTAAGAATGCTGACAAGGTATGCAAGCTCCAACGCTCGATCTATGGGCTGGTGCAAGCATCTCGGAGTTGGAACATTCGTTTTGATGAGATGATCAAAGCGTTTGGGTTTACGCAGATTTATGGAGAAGCCTATGTTTACAAGAAAGTGAGTGGGAGCTCTGTAGCATTTCTCATATTGTATGTGGACGACATACTATTGATGGGAAATAATATAGAACTCTTGGAAAGCATAAAGGCCTACTTGAATAAGTATTTTTCAATGAAGGACCTTGGAGAAGCTGCTTATATATTAGGCATCAAGATCTATGGAGATAGATCGAGACACCTCATTGGTCTTCCACAAAGCACATACCTTGACAAGATATTGAAGAAGTTCAATATGGATCAGTCAAAGAAGGGGTTCTTGCCTGTATTGCAAGGTGTGAGATTGAGCGCGGCTCAATGCCCGACCATGGCAGAAGATAGAGAAAAGATGAGTGTCATCCCCTATGCCTCGGCCATAGGGTCTATTATGTATGCCATGCGGTGTACCAGACCTGATGTAAACCTTGCCGTAAGTTTGGTAGGAAGGTACCAAAGTAATCCCGGCATGGAACACTGGACAGCGGTCAAGAATATCCTGAAGTACCTGAAAAGGATTAAGGATATGTTTCTCGTTTATGGAGGTGACGAAGAGCTCGTCGTAAAGGGTTACGTCGATGCTAGTTTCGACACAGATCTGGATGACTCCAAGTCACAAACCGGATACGTGTATATTTTGAATGGTGGGGCAGTCAGCTGGTGCAGTTGCAAGCAAAGCGTCGTGGCGGGATCTACATGTGAAGCGGAGTACATAGCAGCCTCGGAGGCAGCACATGAAGCAATCTGGATGAAGGAGTTCCTTACCGACCTAGGAGTTATTCCCAATGCGTCGGGCCCGATGACTCTCTTTTGTGACAACACTGGAGCTATTGCCCTTGCCAAGGAGCCCAGGTTTCACAAGAAGACCAGGCATATCAAGCGTCGCTTCAACTCCATTCGTGAAAATGTTCAAGATGGAGACATAGAGATTTGTAAAGTGCATACGGACCTGAATGTCGCAGATCCGTTGACTAAACCTCTTCTACATGCAAAGCATGATCAACACTAGAACTCTATGGGTGTTCGATTCATCACAATGTAACTAGGTTATTGACTCTAGCGCAAGTGGGAGACTGTTGGAAATATGCCCTAGAGGCAATAATAAAATGGTTATTATTATATTTCCTTGTTCATGATAATTGTCTATTGTTCATGCTATAATTGTGTTATCCGGAAATCGTAATACATGTGTGAATACATAGACCACAACATGTCCCTAGTGAGCCTCTAGTTGACTAGCTCGTTGATCAATAGATGGTTACGGTTTCCTAACCATGGACATGGGATGCCATTGATAACGGGATCACATCATTAGGATAGACCCAATCCTAAGCATAGCACAAGATCGTGTAGTTCGTCTGCTAAAGCTTTTCTAATGTCAAGCATCTTTTCCTTAGACCATGAGATTGTGCAACTCCCGGATACCGTAGGGGTACTTTGGGTGTGCCAAACGTCACAAGTAACTGGGTGGCTGTAAAGGTACACTACGGATATCCCCGAAAGTATCTGTTGGGTTGGCACGAATCGAGACTGGGATTTGTCACTCCGTATGACGGAGAGGTATCTCTGGGCCCACTCGGTAAGACATCATCGTAATGAGCTCAATGTGACTAAGGGGTTGGTCACGGGATGATGTGTTACGGAACGAGTAAAGAGGCTTGCCGTAACGAGATTGAACAAGGTATCGGTATACCGACGATCGAATCTCGGGCAAGTGCTATATCGGTAGATAAAGGGAATCATATACGGGATTGATTGAATCCTTGACATCGTGGTTCATCCGATGAGATCATCGTGGAACATGTGGGAGCCAACATGGGTATCCAGATCCCGCTGTTGGTTATTGGCCGGAGAGATGTCTCGGTCATGTCTGCATAGTTTCCGAACCCGTATGGTCTACACACTTAAGGTTCGATGACGCTAGGGTTATAGGGAATAGATGTATGTGGTTACCGAATGTTGTTCGGAGTCCCGGATGAGACCCCGGACGTCACGAGGAGTTCCGGAATGGTCCGGAGGTGAAGATTTATATATGGGAAGTCCAGTTTCAGTCACCGGAAAGGTTTCGGGGTTTATTGGTATTGTACCGGGACCACCGAAGGGGTTCCGGGGGTCCACCGGGAGGGTCCACCTGCCCCGAAGGACCTAATGGGCTGTAGTTGTGTGGGAACCAGCCCCTTAGTGGGCTGGTGCCCCCCCCCCCCGCAAGGGCCCAAGGCGCCTAGGGTTGGAAACCCTAGGGGGCCGCTGCCCCCCCCCCGGGGGGGCGGGCGCCCCTCATCGTTGGAAACCCTAAGGGGACCGCCGCCCCCCCCTCTAGATGGATCTAGGGGGCCGGCCCCCCTCCCCTTCCCCTATATATAGTGGGGTTTTTGGGGCTGCCAGAGACACGAGTCTCCCTCTCTCTTGGCGCAACCCTACCCCTCTCCCTCCTCGTCTCTCGCAGTGCTTGGCGAAGCCCTGCTGGAGTGCCACGCTCCTCCACCACCACCACGTCGTCGTGCTGCTACTGGACGGAGTCTTCCCCAACCTCTCTCCTCTCTCCTTGCTGGATCAAGGCGCGGGAGACGTCACCGGGCTGCACGTGTGTTGAACGCGGAGGCACCGTTGTTCGGTGCTTAGATCGGATTCGGCCGCGATCTGAATCGCTTCGTGTACGACTCCACCGACCGCGTTCTTGCAACGCTTCCGCATCGCGATCTTCAAAGGTGTGAAGATGCACTCTCTCTCGTTGCTAGTCTCTCCATAGATTGATATTGGTGATGCGTAGAAATTTTTTAATTTTTGCAACGATCCCCAACAGCCCCGGTGGAGATGGCGCCGGAGTGAGGTTGGAGGGGCGGGCCAGATCCAATCTGGCGGCAGTCTCTCGGTGTCGATGAAGGCCGATGGAGCAGATCTGGCTTTTGCTCCGCTTGGAGGAGGTGGTTGCTTCTCGACGACGATGTTGGTGGAGGTCTGGTTCGCGCTCTCTCGGCAGTGCGGGTGGTGTTGGACCACGGCTACGCGGCTTCGGCGGATTTGCTGCGGTGACGGCGGTGCGAGGCTTCAGGAACGGTGCTGCCCGGTACCTCGTCGGAGTGGAGATGTGCAACATTACTGATGAAAATCCTGTCCGGTTTTGGCCGGCCGGCGTCGATGGCACCCGCGGGTGTCATTTCCCTCTCTGGAGGCGATGTCGAGTGTGTCGCCATCTCCCTCGTGCTTGGTGTTGGCAGTTGTCTCCGGGCGAAAGCCTTGCTCCTCTGGAGCGGCATGATGGCGGCGTCTGCGACGTCGTTTCTCTATTGGGAGCATCGTGCAAGGAGACTGAGTTTCCTGTTGGCTCTACTCCGGTGCTCGTCGTGGCCCTGACCGCTCTCCTCCGGCGCTATGTATGGTCGTCGCGGATGAATCCAAAGGAAGCTGGAGTTGCTGTTCTTCGGAGGTGTTTGGTGTCGATCAAGACGCGGCGAGGTGTTTCGGTTTTGGGCAGGTTTTTCCGTGTTCTAGTTGTGTTGTCGTGTGTGGTTGTCCTGAGATAGTCGGATGTGGTGTTGTGCTACGCCTCGTTGTTCGCAGCGAGTGGTAGATGTCATGTACTATTTTTCTCTCCTTCTATAAAGCTATTGTACGCAATTTGCATACCCTTGAATTTTTTTTCTCTCTCAAAGATTTTTTCCTTGCGTTTTCCTAAAAAGTGGTCTTGACTGGCCTACCTTTTATTAATTTATCAAATAAAAATATACTTATATTTTTTAGTTCAATAAGTGTTTACCAAGTGAATGTATTAAATCGGTTTTGCTAGATTTCAGCTAGCTGTGAATAATTATGTGTCACTTACAGCCCTGATCGTCCGATGAAAACATGAGTTGCAATTCGTTCAAAGGCGTGGAGCGCTAGCTCAGCTTGTGTAGCGACTCTCATCTGCAGAAGTTCCCTTCTAGTCGCGAGCTCAGATGAGCTCGAAAATCAAAAAGATAAAAAAAAACAGATTTATCAATGTTTGCCATGGCTTTTGAAAATACTCCCATGATAATAGCATTTTTGGTACGTCATTTTTTTGCCACGGCTTTCACAAATGCCATCCCATAATAAAACTTTGTAAGCATTCAAAACATTTATCACTGTTTGCCACACAAATTTTGAAATGTTTTTTTACAATTTTTGGGTGTTTTTACTGTTCATCAAGCTAAGATACTCCACTTCCCTCTCATCTGGCCGTTTCAGTTTTTTATGGGGTTATCCAGCTATGGGCCGTGTGTCACGTCTTATGTTTTTTTCCCTGTTTTTTGTTGGGATTTTTTTCCCAGTTTCTGTAGTCTAAATCCAAAGCTAGCTAGTTCCTTCGTCTTTTTTATTTTTGCATTTTCTCAGTTATTTTACAAGTAGCCATCCCAGTTCATTCATCCTTTGTTATTTTTGAAATTTCTAAGTTATTTTATTTCACAAAATTAAGATCACCCCTTTTATTTATTCTTTTGTCTTTTAGAATTTTTTTCACCAGAGTTGCAACAGCAATCGATGTAAACCTGGCTGCAATGGCATGGCCCTCAGCGTGACTTAATTAGCAGTGGACGAGAGGCCGTTAGACAGTTTGGAATGCTCACACTAGAGTTTTTGCAACCGCAAGTGTTATGAATCGACTGCAAATGCACACCGCCACCATGATGAACTAGTAAGCTTGCACGTGCAACATACGTCTTTGCTAATGCTCTTTTAAAAGATACATCCACTCCTAATCAAATACACCTTGTGTGCATGTCTTGTACTACCGTATACTTATAGTTGTTGATGGTAGTACAAGATGACACACACAAAAAAACAGCGAAGGTAACATTCATCATATAGGCCCGAAACCATGTTTTCAGGCCCTTACATCTAGCAAGAGATAGGTTCAAAGTTGTTTTATGTCATTTTTTTCGTAACTTATCTTCATATAAATAGAGGTCATTGATGGTGCTTTCAAAGACTCTGGACATTTTGGTTTATCACAAACTACATAAAATAGATATGTGTGAACACCATGTATTTTGGGATCAATGTTGCAACTTGCAAATTATACTTTTTCTCCCCAAGAGAATTTACAAAGGTATGCATCAATGTTTGATTCTGCAATGTCAGATGCCAAGAAAGCACTCGTACATTTTCATGGCAATATTATTTCCAATCAAACGTCATACACATTGCCTGGCTTCTTTTACCCTGGAGATGAATTCATCCAGATAATCTTGTAGACCATCCATCACATTGTTTTGCCTGCAATTCCAGTATGTACAAGTACAACACCATTCAACAGGGTGCACATGCACACAAAAAGAAGTAAAAGAGACAAGTTGGGAGTTGTACATTACTAACTGAAAATGATCTTTTATCCATTTTCTTAAAAGATTCCTTAATGTTGATTCTTCTTGGTAAGTATATGCTAATTATGAAATAAATGTCAATCATGTAATCAGATATGATAAGCACACAAGCAAACATAAATGGAATGACATGGCATGAAATCTCTAGCCAGGTTTTCTTTTTAATACCCGAAAGAAGAATATGGCTGGTCTCTTTCAATTGCACCTCCAACTTTGTTCGGTGACAGCGACGTGGAGTTTAGACAAGATTCCCTAGGAGCACCTCCAACTGGACTGGTAGGGGTTTTATGTCGGCCAGTTGGATGCCCACTTTTTAGACTAGTTAGCCACTTAGTTTATACTTTAACAAATTATTAGTTGTTATGTCAATGTAAATCTCATTGCAACTAATTATCCGTCCAAATTATTAGGAATAAAATTGGTTTGAATCAAATGTGGTTTGAATTTTGGATTATTGGGAACAACCTATGAGCTATGACCCAACAACATGTGTGTCCCACTTGCAGAAAATATGAAGGGCGCACTATGATGACTTTGTGTTTGCGCACAGCCGCCGCAATATCCAAATACATATGAAGTGCACTGCTCCATATGCGTTATGGAGGCAACCGACATGAATCAGAATGAATA